>NW_006922313.1:143786-147636 GCF_000298275.1 Orycteropus afer afer | reverse complement strand
CGCCTTTGTCTGCTTTCCCAGCGTGGCGAGCGCGTGGCGGCGCGCGGGTACTGGGGGGACATCGCCACGGGGCCCTTCGTGGCCTTCGGCATCGAAGCGGACGACCACAGCCTCTTGAGGACCAGCAACGGGCGGCCCGTCAAGGTGTGCGGTGGGGGGAGGGGGCCTCGACAGTGGGTGGGTTCTTGAAGCCCCGCCCCCAAACCGCTGGGCCCGGCCTCTGTGTTGCAGGTTCCGCCCTTCACCTTGATGAGGCACTTCCGTCCAAGTTGTACAAGCCCCGCCCCCAAGATAGCCCCGCCCCTATTCCCCATGCTCCCAGGCTCCACCTTCTTAGGCCAGGCCCCTCTCCCAACACCCAGGGCTCCACCCCCGTATGCTGGACCCCGCCCCTGACTCGATGTCCTTCCGGTCTAGGGCCTGTTCTGCATTTTAAGTCCGGTCCGGGGATCCAAGCTCACCCAGAGTTCTTAGTCTCTGGTTCTCGGGCTCCCTCCTCCGTAATCGAAGCCCCGCCCTGTCACTCAAGGCCACATCCCTTCCCCCGGTTGTTAGGTGCCTGAGGAGTTGGTGCCAGGAAAGTGTCCAGTGTTCGTTCCACAGAGCGAACCCTGCCCAGTCCGCGCCAGCCTCACAGGCCGTGCTGTGCTTGATCTCATCAGGCATCAGTCCATCTCCTGATCCTCCACTTTACCAAACATGCCATCCTTCCCCACGGACTGGTCCCTTTTTATTTTTTTTTTAAATGTAATTTGGGTGGAAATGTACAGACCAAATTCACTTTCCATAGAGCAGTTCACATACACTTTGTCTCATGACATGGACCACAATTCACCACAATGCAACAGCTCCCCTCCCACTTCCCCGAATACTTACCTCTTCCCTGTGTCCTTCCCTCCATGCACCCCTGCCCCCTGAGCTGTCTCCCTGTGCAGACACAGCCCTTTCTCCCATGATTGTTCTCTCCAAGGAGAGTATTTGAAGGACTGGTCCCTTCTGACAACATGACCAAAGTAGGTGAGACGAAATCTGGCCCTTCTTGCTTCCAAGGAGCATTCCGGCCACCCCTCTTCCAAGGCAGATTTGTTCCTTCTCCTGACAGTCCGTGGCGTTTTCAATACTCTTCCCCAAAACCACAAGGCAAATGCATCTCCTGACCCCTTCAGACCGCCGGGGAAATCACCCAGCACAACGTGACAGAGCTGTTTCAGGAAGTGGCCGCTTGGCGGCGCGCAAGAGCCACGCATCGGGACCCAGAGCAGGTGCAGGAGGCGGAGGGTGGAAACCTGCCGCCAGGTAAGCGAGGGACTCAGCCCTGCCCCCTGAGATGGGAGGCCAGGGGTCGGGATGGTGAAGGCCAGCGGACACCTCAAGAGAAGGGAACCAGCAGGCTGTAGGCTCCAGGTATTCCCATCCAAGCTCCAACTGATGTGGCTTGGAATCCCTCCGTTTCCTACATCCTCACACCTTTCTTTCCTCGAATCCTCAAGTCCACTCAGGACCGTGACTTGTCTGTGGAAGGCTTAAGCTGGTTGGGAACTTTCTCGCGGGGCGCTGGGTCCCAGCTCCCCTTGGAGTCCCGATGTCACCACACACACCCCGGCAGCCACCCCCTGGAGGCGCTGCCAAGCGTCTATCCCACTCTCTGGAGGGTGCACTGCGGGGCCACCCAGTGCCTGCCCTTGGCTGGAGTCTGTTGTCTGGCCTTTAAAGTGGGTCTCTGCCTGCCGGGCTCAACGGCCCCGAATTTGCCAGGAATCCCCTTAAAACATGAGAATGGGCTTCGTGGACGATACCCGCAGGCTGTGCCGTCCGTCCGTTCTGTGACCCCAGCAGCAGGGGTGACCTTTCTCTGCTCTTCTGCAGCGGGCCCCGCCCAGGATTCCTTCACGGTCCACTTCCTGTCCCTGAGCTCTGCCCACACCCTCCACCACAAGAGCTGCTACCAGGGCCGCTTCCAGCTGCTCTATGTGGCCTGTGGGTAAGAGGCCCAGCGCCCTCGTGGACTTGGGACCCTAGGCTCTCCTTCCTCAGACCCAGGAGTCCGGGTCTCCACTCCCTCCTCCCTCAGGACCTGCAGCCTGAATCTCTGCTACCTCTCTCTGCAGAATGGTCCACCTTCTCGGCCCTGAGCTCGGGGCCTGTGTGGCCCCCGGAGGGCGCCTGACTGTGGAATTAGCTCGGTGAGCCACAGGCCAAGGGGCGGGAAGGGCAGGGCCCAGGTCCAGAAGCCAGGCCCCTGACTCGCCTCTTCCCGGCCTCAGGTACCTGGTAGACCTGCGACAGGAGCAGCTGCAGGCCTTCTCTGCCCGGGTCGGGGAGCTGGCTCAGAGGGCTGGGTTCAGCCCGCAGCCTGAGGCCATGTCCTCGGAGACCTTCGCGCGCTTCTACAAGTCCCAGGACTCCTCTCAGGGTGGTACTGAGGGAGCTGTGGGATGCGAGACTCCATCACAAGGGGCCCTTTCCCCTCCTCTAGAAGCCATGACCCCACCCCCAGAATCTACGGCCCCACCTCTTGAAGGCATAACCCCACCCCCTGAACACACGGTCACGCCTCCTGAGCCCATGGTCACGCCCCCTGAAGTCATGACTCCACCTCCTGAAGCCATGGTCACACCCCCAGAAGCCATGACTCCACCTCTTGAAGGCATGACCCCACCCCCTGAACCCATGGCCACGCCTCCTGAAGCTATGGTCACGCCCCCAGAAGCCATGGCTCCACCTCTTGAAGGCATGACCCCACCCCCTGAACCCATGGCCACGCTCCCTGAAGTCATGACTCCACCTCCTAAAGCCATGGCTCCACCTCTTGAAGTCATGACACAGCCCCCTGAAGGCATGACCCTTCCCGTTGAAGTCATGGCCACGCCCCCTGAAGTCATGACTCCACCTCCTGAAGCCATGGTCACGTCCTCTGAAGTCATGACTCCACCTCCTGAAATCATGGCCATGCCCCCAGAAGCCATGGCCCCACCTCTTGAAGGCATGACCCCACCCCCTGAACCCCTGTCCATGCCTTTTGTAGTCATGACGCCACCTCTAGAAGCCATGACTCCACCCCCTGAATCCATGGCTCCATCTCCTGATACCATGGCTCTGCCCCCTGAAGCTCTGACCCAGCCTCTTGGAGGCCTGGCCCCACCCTCTGAGCCCCTCAAGCTGCCCCCAGGGTCTCCAGGTTCAGTTCTGGAGATTCTGGCTTGGCCACAGGAGGCTTTGACTAGGCAGGCTCCCGGTGGGTCAGACCCCAAAGCGAGAGAGTCTGAGCCCAGCCCGGAGGCCAGGGCCCCAGCTGTACCGCCTAGTCAGGTCGTGGAACGAGAACCCAGCTGGTGAAATGCCAGACCCACGGCAGCTTTGTTTCACTCTCAGAACTCTGACTCCGCCCCAGAGGTGTTGCCCGGACGTCAAATTCCACTCCCTGCCTCCTGTAGGCTATTCCTAGAATTCTAGAAAGTTCTCTCAGAATCCTAAATTCCACTCCTCCGACTCTAAAACCAGCGGGGGTTAGGCCCTCCACGTCGGCCCCCTTGTCCCATGAGTCTCCACGCCTAACGGGGTGTCTTCTCCGCTGGGCCTGGCCATCACCCAAGTGGGCCCAGTAAAGAGAGCAGAGTCCTCCTCTCTGTGCGTCCGTGTGTCTTTCCTGTTCTCAGTCTGTCTCCAGTGGCTGATAGAGGGGAGGGGCCTGGAAAGTGGATTTCTAGGTTTCCAAGCGGGCTGAGGGTCGGTTCTGAGGTGCCGGGAGGTGGGGGCCCTGCACCTCCACAGCTGACTCCACAGACTGTAAGGTGAAAAACAAAGTTGAGGTTCTCATGGAAATTACATTTTAGTGAAGGGCTGGGGACGG
>NW_006922313.1:133594-143438 GCF_000298275.1 Orycteropus afer afer | reverse complement strand
GGGGGGGGGACCCTGCACTCCAGGTTGGGGGATGAGCTGACAGGACGTCCAGGTCACCGAGTTGGGGGACGATCCCGCTGGTGCGCGGCCAGCCCCACCCCTCACGCGCCCCGTTATCTCGCATCCCAAGTGGGGGCGGAGGCAGATGCAGTATATTTAGCCCCTGTCCTCTATCTCAGTGTCCTGGGGGAGGCTTCACCAACCAGGAGGAAACCCAGCGTCCCGGGGCCCGCAAGGTCACCCCGGACGCCCCTAAACTCACCCTCTGAGAGACCCTTGGCCCCTTTCTGCCTCCCACCCACCAGCCCAGACTCGGATCTCAGCATGGCGGACGAGTGAGTGAGACCCCAAGGTAGTGGGAGGTGGGGGCGACCTCCTGGGTCCGGAAGCCGGGTAAGAGCTGCGAGGCTGGGCCGCTGTCCTGAGAAGGGAGGTGTGGAATGGGCCCCTAGGTCTCCAAAGGTTAAGTTTGAGGATCAGATTCCTGGAACCCCAGCAAGGGGGGGTCTGGTGGCTGGGACCGCTGGGTCAGAGAGGCCTCCCCCAGGACACGGACTGCACAGCACAGTGTCAACATGCATCCTCTTTTCCCGTGTCTCCCCTACAGGAGCAGCGATGCGGTGAGCAGGGGGCTAAGACGTGGCGGGGACCCCCAGTGGTGTGCAGGGAGGGCTGGCTGGGAGGGAGGCTGTGGGCCTAGGACCGGGCGTGGGGAGGGGCCGCCTGCAGTCCCGCAGGTGACGCGGCCCTGCTCACCCAACCCCAGGGCGGGGACCCGCGCCCCGCGCCCGCCCCGGTCCGGCGCCGCTCCTCTGCCAACTACCGCGCCTACGCCACCGAGCCGCACGCCAAGGTGACTGCAAACCACGCGGCGCTCTCACCCGCTCAGCGTAGTGGGAGGTGCCAGGGGCGTGACCTAGCTGAGTCTGCGCTCCGATTGGTGAAGCGGGTTCACAAGGGGGCGGGACTTGGACGGAGCCCCAGGGGGACGATGGGCGGGGTTTCACGGAAGGCTGGCTCCGAATGGTGAGAAGCAGCTCATGGGTGTAGCTTCAACGTCCATGGGACCTGCGATTCGTCAGGGAATGGAGGGGCGGGGCTTAGCTGGAGTCAGAGCCTCAGATTGGTGGATGGAAATTGGAGTGGAAATTGGGGGCGGGCTAGCCCTGATTTGAGGGGGGTGAGTTCTGATTGCCCTCCTGACCTTTCTTTGCTCCATCTTACCCTCCAGAAAAAGTCTAAGATCTCGGCCTCGCGAAAACTGCAGCTGAAGGTGAGGATGGGCGGGGAGGGGGGTCTTCAAAGGGGCAGGGCTTAAAAGTTAAAGTGCTGCTTGGAGTGGAGGTTCCCTTGTACGAGAGGGTAGGACTTGGCACCAAACCAGGTGGGTGTGGCTTTACATCAGGGGCGTGGCTGAGAGGGGTGGGGTTTTGAGATGATGAACCCCAACCTTGAGGGGTGGAGTTGGGGGGGAGGTGCGGTGGGCGTGGTTTTACATCAGAGGCGTGGGGCTTTGAGATGATGGACACTAACTTTAAAAGGTGACGCTTTGGAAGCTGATGGGTGGGCGTGGCTTTATGTCAGGGGCGTGGCGAAGGGAGGGGTGAGTGTTTGAGACGATGACTCTCCAAAGGGTGGAGCTTGGGTGGGTGGGCGTGGTGGGCGTGGTTTTATATCCGGGGCGTGGCGAACAGAGGATGGGTGCTTTGAGAGGGTCCCCAACCTTGAGGGGGAGCAGCGGGGGTGGGGTGGGCTGGGGTGGAGGCGGGATGGGCGTGGTTTTACATCAGGGGCGTGGCCAAGAGAAGGACTGGGTTTTGAGGTGATGGACCAGCAACCTTAAGGGATGAGGCTATGGGACCAGGCAAGATGTGCCTGGTTTATGTCTGGCGTGACTTAGGGCGTGCGAGACTTTGGAATGTGGAACCCTCAACCTTGAGGGTTAGGACGTTAGGTGGTGGGCGTGGTGGGCGTGGTTTTACGTCAGGGGTGTGGCTTAGGGAGGAGCAGTGCGGTGAGATGAGGGAGGCCTGCGCGGGGGGAGCTGGTCTCCCGGAAACGCAGGACCAAGCGGGCCTGGCGTTAGAGGGCCGGCAGCGGTGACTTCCCCGGCGGGGTCCCCGAACCCCTCGCAGATCCTGATGCTGCAGATGGCGAAGCAGGAGCTGGAGCAGGAAGCAGAGGAGCGGCGCGGAGAGAAGGGGCGTGCTCTGAGCTCCAGGTGCCAGCCTCTGGAGCTGGCAGGCTTGGGCTTCGCGGAGCTGCAGGTACCGGCTCCCAGGGCAGGGACTCCTGAGCGCGGCCGGGGGCCGAAGTTCCTAGTCTCCGGCCTTGCGTCCTGTGGAAAGAAGTCCGTTACAATCCCTCCTTCTGCTCAGGACCCAGAGATCCGACCTGCCGGGCCTTGCCTCTCAGAAACAGGGTCTGCAGCTGTCTAAGGGCTGACGGGGGTCCGTGCTTCCAGCCCCAATTCCTGCAGCCGCTCCTGAGTCCTGACTCCTAGGCCTTGTGTCCGCAGATCCCCGAAGCCCAGGCTCCCAGTCTGCTCCTCCTATGGGCCCAGAGGGTCAGGTTTCCAGCTCCCTCCTCCTCCAACATCCCGGGAGTCTAGGCCCCCAGCCCCGTCTGCCCCCAGACCCGCGAGTCCGGAATTCCAGTGCCTCGTCCGTCCATCAGAGCCTGGCGTCCGGGCCCCCGTCCTTCCCCGACCCACACACTCCATGTTTCTCCACCAGGACTTGTGTCGACAGCTTCACACCCGTGTGGACAAGGTGGATGAAGAAAGATATGACGTGGAAGCCAAAGTTATCAAGAACATCACGGAGGTGGGCCACATTGGGCAATTGAGGTGCCTTCAGGGTACCCCAAAGGAGTGCGGTTGGCACAGTGGCTAAGGCATTTGTTAACCAGAAGGTTCGCAGTTCAAAAGGAAGACAGGGCGATCTACTTCCATAGATTGAGCGCCTCGGAAACCCAATGGGGGTCAACATGAGTCAGAATCGATCGATGGCAGTGGGTTTGGGTTTGGTTTTGGGTACCCAAAACACTCGATTGTTAAGCAAAAGGTTGGAGGTTCGAACTCACCCAGTGATTCTGAGTGAGAAATACCTGGAGACTGTTCCCATAAAGATTACAGCCGAGGAAACCAGGTGGAGGCAGGTCTGCTCTGTCCCGTGGTGTCCAGTGAGTTAAAAATCAACTCACTAGCACCTGACACCAATAGGGTCTCTGTGCAATGCCTGGGGCTGGGGTCCCAGCCTGGCCGCCTGCAGCTCCTAGGAGCTACAGCTCCCAGGAGACCCAAGACAGCTGCGTGAGCCCCATGGGGAGGAAGCAGAGGCATTAGTGTAAGGTGGTCAGGAAAGGCTGTTTCTGGCAGAGGGAGCAGACACGCAAAAGCCAGGAGGTGTCAAAGCAGAACATGTGTGTGTCTTTGAGGGACAGGCCATGAGTGGAAAGAACATGTAGCTGGGCTGGGGTGTGTCTCCTGGTCTTGAGAGATGAGGCTGGGGAAGACCAGGGAGGGCTTCGGGTTCAAGGATGAGGAGCTCGGATTTGTTCTGAAAGTGTTGAGAAGAGCCGGGACGAGACCTGGGCACTGGAGGGCAGGATACGGAGAGGAAGGGAGTGTAGGGTTGAAGGACGGGGTGAAAGGGAAGCAGGCGGAAGGGCCGCTACCTCCCCTCTGGCCTCCAGATCGCAGATCTGACCCAGAAGATCTACGATCTTCGGGGCAAGTTTAAGAGGCCGACCCTGCGGAGGGTGCGCATCTCAGCAGACGCCATGATGCAGGCGCTGCTGGGTGCCCGGGCCAAGGAGACCTTGGACCTGCGGGCCCACCTCAAGCAGGTGAAGAAGGAAGATACCGAGAAGGTGAGTGTGGGCTAGGGCCAGGACGGGGTGCTGGGGTGAGGGGCGGTGGGGGTGTGGGGGCCACAATTCAAGGACATGGCCTGAAAGCAGGCAGTGATGGGGTTGATAGGGAAGGCAGCTGGTACGTAGTCCTCAAAGGGAAATAGAGGAGGAACACAGAGAATGCAGGAGGAAGACAGGAAGTAGAAGGGGAAGACAGGAAGTGTGTGAGAGAGAGAGGAAGTAGCAAGGAGTCAGGAAGCGCATAAGACCACAGGAAGTGCATACGAGAGAAAAATGCATGGTGGATCAGGAAGTGAAAGGGAGACAAGAAGGGAAGACAGGAAGTTTAATACGCAGAGAGCAACTAAACAGGAAGACAGTATGTAAGGGAAACAGGAAGTGCATGAGGGAGACAGGAAGTGGAAGAGGAAAACAAAATACAGTAGGAAGGAAGTGGGGGGAGGAGATTGGGAGGGTATGTGGTTGACAGGAAGTACATGTGAAAGGCAGGAAGTTCATGTGGGAGACAGGAAGTTCACTGAGAAGAAGAGCGTGTGGGAGACAGGAAGTGCGTGTGGGAGACAGGAAGTGCGTGTGGGAGACAGGAAGTGCCCCAGAACCAGTTCCTCGGGCAGGTCTTAGCAGAACAGCCCAGCAGGATGGAGGGCAGATGGAGGCTCCTTGAGGGACTGGACTCCAGGGAGAAGTCCTAACCTCCTGTCCGTCCCCCGCAGGAAAACCGGGAGGTGGGAGACTGGCGCAAGAATATCGATGCTCTGAGCGGAATGGAAGGCCGTAAGAAAAAATTTGAGGGCTGAGCCCACCCGCCCTTGCCCTGGCCCTAAGAATGGCCCCGAGGAATAAAGAAGCTTCTCTCTGAGCTGAGGGTGACTGCGTGTCTGCCACCTGGGGGCTTGGGCGTGAGAGAGACCGGAAACTGAGAGCAGGGTGTCTTCAGAGCCACACAGCGAGTCAGGGACAGAGTCCAGTGTCCTCAACTTCTGTGGTGGATGGGAGGGGTGAACAGAGATGCTGAGAACAAGGCCAAAGAGGTAGAGAGATACCGTGAGAGACTGAGCCAGAGACACAGAGAAAGAAGGACAAAGAGGAAAACACAGAGAGGTACGCACATGGACATGCCAGACACCCTGTAAGGCAGAAACAGACCCAAGGAGGGAGAACTGTAAAGACACGCAACCGCCCCTCCCAGCTGTTCAGCGTCACTGAGTCGGTTCCGATCCATAGTGACTCCATGTACCACTGACCAGGCACCGCCAGGTCCCGCAGCAGCCTCACAACCGCTGCTGTGTCGGAGCCCATGTTGCAGCCACTGTGTCACGCCTTCTCCTTGAGGGTCTTCCGCGTTTTCGCTGACCCTCCACTTTACCGAGCATGATGTCCTCCATAGAATGCTCCCTTCTGACCACATGACCTAAGTCCTAGAGATGGCGTCTCACCGTCCTCCCTTCTAAGGATGAGGTCTGACACCCAGAAAGACCTAGAGAGTTAGAGGCCTGAGCACAGACGTAGAACCAAAGAGAGACAGATGCAGGGAGACGGACACAGACGGCACCAGGAGACATGGGCCCCGAGAGAGGCCAACGGGCAGAGACCACAGGAGAGCGGACACAGAAATGCAGGCAGGGAAGGTGCGGAGTGAAGAACACAGGTGGCCCCGGAGACTCCCGAGAGGGCCCCAGATAGAGACGGGAGACAGACCCCGAGAACAGCAGAGACAAAAGCGGTGGGGCAGGGAGCCTGCAGGGGAGAGGAATTCAAGGTCATGGCTTGCAGGGGGAGGGGGGAAGGGAATACCAAAAAAGACCCGTGGCATACAAGGTGGGAGCGTGGGTTGCACTTGGCCTGACTCACACCCCGTCACCCCCTCCCATTCCCTCCACACACCTGCTTCCCAGCTTTAGCGCCTGTTGTCACCAGACTGGAATCTTGGTGCTGGACAAAGGGGTGGGGGTGGGGAGACAGACAGATGGACAAAGAGAGAGGAGGCTGAGGAGGATGGGGACACACACGTGCCCGTCCCAGAGACAGAACTCAAATGGTTTTGGAGCTAGAGGGTCAGAGAGACCCAGGAGAAGGCCCCACAGAGGGACCCAGGAAGTGCCCTTTCCAAGACCAGCTCCACCAAGGCCCTGAGTGGGGCAGACAGCATGTGCCCAGCCAACTACTGTGCTGAAGTTCAGGGTTCAAACCCACTCGGCAGCACGATGGTCAGAAGGCCTGCCGTAAAGATTACAGCTAAGGACGCCCTGTCCTGGTTCCCCAGTGCGGCATGAAATCCCAGCGGGTGTCGGTGTGGGGGCTTTAACCCTCGGGTGGCTCTCCGTTCAGCGGCCTGGCAGGCGCAGCTCAGGGCAGCTTTCTGCTCACTCTGTCGGCTCTGGGCGGGGGCCCTTACGTGTTCCCTGACGTCAGTCTGTCTCTGTTCACTTCTGTCAGCTTGGTTTAGGGCACACCTCAACGGCATAATAAAGAAAACCAGGTTCCCAGGTGGGGCCATGTCCACTGGTGTGTTGTGTCGTTACATGCCATCCAATCAGTTCTGGCCCATAGCGACCCTGTGGACGGCAGAGTTAGGCTCTGCTCACTCCTGTGCCATTCTCATATATTTTAAAATAACCCACACCACACCCACTGCCCTGGAGTCGGTTCTGACTCACAGCGCCCCTAGAGGACAGAGTGGAACTGCCGCAGAGGGTTTCTAAGGCTGTCAATCTTTATGGAAGCAGACTGCCTTGTCTTTCTCCTGCAGAGCGGCTGGAGGGTTTGAACCACCGACCCTTGGGTTACAGTTGAATGCTTTAACCACTGTGCACCAGAGCTCTTGCCTTCACGACTGTTTTGCTTCTTGTTGTTGTGTGCCGTCGAGTCGCACCCGACTCATAGCTACCCCTCCTTGGGTTTCCAAGGCAGTATCACTACGGAAGGAGATTGCCCAACCTTCCTTCCGAGGAGTGGCTGGTGGGTTTGAACCGCCAGCCTTCTGGTTAACAGCTAAGTGCCTTAGGCATTACGCTACCAGAGCTCCTTTACAGATTAGGAATTATAACACATACTTCAGGGACATACAGGTCAATCCATAATGAACTCTATGGAGTGAAGTTCTAGTCCATAACGTGAGGTCACCCTGAGTCAGCATTGGCTCAATGACAGCAGGGTCCCTGGGTGTGCTGGACCCAGGGACTTTCAGAGCCAGGTGCTGTGCCCCGTCATGGAGATAGCGCAGAGCGAGGTGGGGGCCACTCAGCCTGGGGTTCCAGGGCTGCGGATGGGGAGGGGACAGGGGCCTGGCAGCCGCTGGGAGGTGTCAGGAACCTGAACTTGGAGCCAGAGGGGGCAGGGCAGACTGTGAGTTTGGGGAAAAGAATTCTTCCCCCTCCCTCACCCTGGGGCGGGGCTGAGCCTGCGGCTATAAACCCGGGGGGCCTTCAGCCTGGACACCACTCAGCCCAGCGCTTCACTGCAGAAGAGCCAGCCTCAGGTAAAGGGGGTGCAGGCTCTTGAGGCATTGTCCTTAGGGAGGGGTAGGAGGGCGATGGGGTGGAGGTGGACAGGAGGTATAGCGGTGGAGGGGCAGAAAGACTTGACATCTGAGATTTTGGGAGGTGTGGCCTTTGGGGGCACTGAGGATCAATGGGAGGAATATCAGCATTTGGGACTAAAGATCCTACAGGGCCAGAATTGGAGTGTCCCAGTGTATAACATTTCAGGACCCCAGTGACCCGAAGGCTGGGAAAATCTCGGGAATTGTGGGTGCCTGAGCTTGGAGGTCTGGCAGGCTGGGGATCAGGGTTGGGGGTCTTAAGCTCTGAGGGTATCAGGAAAGGGGGGTCTGTCCAAATCTGGGGTTTGAGGAATTGAAGCTTTAGAATTGGAAGTGTTATGATTGGGGCAGTACTTAGTCTCTCATAATTTGGGGGCATCATGATGTGAGCCTTAGAGTTTGGGTATTGGGATTTTGGGGTCACATACTCTGGAGGGTTCAGCATTAAGCAGGTCCTGGGGATAGGAGGAAGTTCAGGCCCATAATCGGGGGCATGAAGAATTGGGGTCTCACAGTCAAGAGTGTTGATGTTTTGGGGTGCCAGAATAGAGGTTCAGTGTTTGAGCAATCAAATTTTGGGGGGCTAGGAGTGAGACCTCTGAATCTGAGCAATCAGGACTTTGCAGTTTCAGGAATTGGGGAGCTCAGGGTTTGGGGATCTCAGAATTTGAGGGGCAACAGAATTTGGAGACTTGGAATCTGAGAATGTCAAGATTTGAGGGTCCCAGAATCTGGGAATATCAGAGATTGGGGTCTCAGAACCTGATATATGAGGGTTTGCTGGTGTCAGAATCAGGGAGCAGTCAGTGGGGGATGAGGATGTGGGATACTGGGATTTAGGGGTCTCTTAAACCTGGGCACTGCGGGACTCGGGACCCTGCAGTCAGGGTGTCTAAGTATTTCAGGGTCAGGATGTGATCTGCGGGCAAACATTGCTGTTGATGGAATGGGGCCAAGGTGCGGGTGGAGGTGAAGAGGGGACACGTGGGAGGACACCCAGCCAGCTGGCCGGCAGGGGCGCATGAGCCCCCTGGGACCCCTTATTAGGGAATGTCCTCTGTCTCTACCTCTAGCCACCCCAGAAATAGCCCCTGGGGGTGGGGCAGCTATTGTCTTCAGGCCACTGTCCCTCCTGAATGCCTGCTAATCCCCTCAGATCGGGTTCCCGGGGACGTCAGAGGACAAAGGAGGACAGCTGGGGTGGGGGTGGGGGCGGCGCCCGGGGCTGTGCCCGGACGACACCTCAAGCTGCCCGTGCTTGTCTGGGACCCCGGAGTGAAGCCCCCAGCCCCTCCTCCCAGACCCAGGAGTCCCGGCCCCTAGCCCCCTACCCCCATTCACACCCAGTGGCCAGGCTCCCAGCCCCTCCTCCTTCAAACTCAGGGGTCCCCACCCCAGTCCCTCCTCTCCCAGACCCGGGGGGCCAGGATCCCAGCCCTTCCTCCCTTGGACCCAGGGGTCCCGATTCCCCAATAACCTCCTCCCTCGGACCCAGGGGTCCCTCTCCCAGCCTTCCCCCCTCGGGTCCCCCCACTCTCGGACCCTCCCCCCTCAGGACCCCCCTCTCTCGGCCCATCTCCCCTCAGGACCCCCCAGGATGTCGGACACTGAGGAGCAGGAATACGAGGAGTGAGTGATGCTGGCGGGGGGGGGGCGGCGGTGCAGGCGGAGGGGGGCTCCCCTCCACTTCACTGACCCCCCTCCCTTCTCTCTCCCCCCACCGGGTTCTCAGGGAGCAGCAAGAAGGTGAGTCCAGCAGGGCCGTCCTCACGGGGCGGGGACACCCACACCTGTAGGAGGGGAGGCGGGGACACCCTCGCGGGTAGGAGGGGAGGACCAGCGGGCTGGGCGGGGGCAGGACAGGAGAAGCCCGGACCGTGGACCAGCTCACGGTGCGGTGCGGCTGGAACCCCCGTCTCTGACCACCTGCTCTGCTCACCGCACCCCTCGCCTCCACCCATCTAAAGGCCCTTCTGCCTCAGAAACAGCATTTGGGGTGCCAAATAGGGGTTCAGTATTTGGGGTTTCAGATTTTGGGGGTTAGAATTGGCCTATCTGTAGACAAACACACGGAAAAACCCTTGCCGTAGAGTGGGTTCTGACTCGTCTTGACCCCAGAGGACAGAGCGGACGTCCCCGCTAGGGTCCCAAGGCTGTCACTCTTTACAGGAAGCGGACAGCCCCATCTCTTTCCTGAGGGGGAGCTGGCGGGGTTGAACCACCAACGTGTTGAGTAGCTGGTGAACGCATGACCCACTACGCCACCACCAGAACACCTTAAACATTGCAATTCTGGAGTCAATCCTGACTCATAGCGACTCTGTAGGAAAACGTCTTGGTCTTGGTCTACGAAGGTCGGATGTGAACCCATGGTGCAGAGCACAATGGATTAGCAGTCCATGGCCTTAACCCCTCGGCTACCTCACC
>NW_006922313.1:120738-132999 GCF_000298275.1 Orycteropus afer afer | reverse complement strand
CTAGGGGCGCTGTGAGGGGCACGAGTACATGGCAGTGGGTTTGGTTTTGGGGGGCTAACCTGGGATCCTGGAGTCCCTAAGCCTCCCCTTCCCTGTCCTCACGCCCCTTGCAGAAGAAGAGGCTGCTGAAGAGGATGAAGGTGAGGTGTTGGATCCCGCAGGTCTGGAGCTGGACGCGGGGTCCGGGGCTCTGGGGGTCTGGGGCTGGGTGGGGGTGGGGACGCTGGGGGCCAGGGCGGTGGCTGGGCCTGGGGTGGGCGCTCCCGGGGGTCTCCAGTCCCATTAACAGCCTCTCCCTCTCTGCCTTCTCTCCCCTCCTGCATCCGGCGTGGCCGCCCCTGCCCCTCGCCCCCTCCCCGCCTCCCAAATCCTCGCTTCTCCGCCTGCCCCCTCCCCAGCCCCCGAGGAGCCGGAGCCTGCGGCCGAGCGAGGTAACCGCGACCGCTTCGCTTCCCGAGACCGATCTCGGGGGCCCGAGGAGACCCCCCGATGTCATCGGGCCCTGACTGCCACTTCCCGCCTGCACCCGCCCTGGACCCGGTCCTTTAAGCCCCAGAGAGCCCCCGCGCCCTCTTGTGGCCGCGAAGGGAAATTGCCTGGCGCTGGCTTTAACCCTTTCCCTTCCTTCTTAAAGGGACCGACACCCAAACCTTCCTCCCCTAGCTGGAGGAGTATTTAAAGAAGGGTTGGATGTTTGCGGAGAGGCGCCACGCCATCCCTCCTCATCTTCGCCCCTGACCCTGTGTGTGATACTTGTTCCCCATATACATTCAAAGGTTGGGGCCTGGATTCTAGGGTTGCGGAAGAGTTAACAAGTGGGCATGGGGACTCATGTTTCCTGAGGGGGTAGCTGCTGGAGACAGAACCCCTGGGTCCTTGAAGAAGTAAAGGCTGAGGTCTCGCACTGCTGGGTCTCCATGGAGGAGGGCAGGCGCTCTGGGTGTAGGTGGTGGAGGGTTTGGGGTTTGGACTCCTGGGTGCCCAGAAAGGAGGGAGGAGACGACCCCCCACACCAGTTCTGAATGTATATCATGCGTGTGTCGCTCTTCCAATGGCCACCCTGACTTGCCTCCTCCCCTTTTTCCCCCCTACCCCTTCCTGACAGGGCCGGGAGGGCAACGGACCCTAGGGGGCTGAGGTTGGGGGAGTGTTCTCCAAGGGGTGCCAGGCGCCACCCCCACTGTGAACTTCTGCTAATTATCTTTTTGTATTCCCCACCCCCATCACCAGAAGAGGAACGCCCCAAACCCAGGTGAGACCCTGTGCTGGGATTCCAGGTCATGGCATCCTAAAGATTCCCCCCACTGCGGAGACACAGTGGGGGGAAAAGACGGAAGGAGAGTCAGGGACTGGAACAAAGAGGAGGCGGCCAGCGCCCCTCCATCCCGCCCCCGTCTGCGAGCTTCCCTCTGGGTTTGGCCAGGCAGAGCCTGTCACCCATCCCTCTTTGGTGGCACTGACCCTGAGACAGTGACGAGTAGAGCTGTTAGCCCAGAGTACCAGAGCCCATGGAAATCCCGATAGATTTGCCCTAGGCAATCCAGGAAGGCTTCCTGGAGGAGATGCTAGTTGAGTCTGGAGGGATGAGGCATCCCTAGCTAAAGGAGGTTAGAAAGGGCAGTCTAGGCAGACGGGGCTGGGAACGAAGTCTGGTGGTTGGATATAGTCTGGTCTTTCTGGGAACCCAGGCAGACACTGGTCATTCTGATGGTGAAGATCCTAAGATTGGCAGGTCAGCTGAGGCGGTGAGACCTCATCAGACCGCTTCAAACTGAAAACCAAACCCATTGCCCATGAGTCTGTTACAACTCACAGCCCCTAGAAGACAGAGTGGAACTGCCCCACAGGGTTTCCAAGGCTGTCAGTCTTCACAGAAGCAAAGCACTTGGCTGTCAACCAAAAGATCTGCAGTTCAAACCCACCAGCCACTCCTTGGGAGAAAGATGAGGCAGTGTCTTTCCATGAAGACTGACAGCCGTGGAGACCCTGTGGGCAATTCCACTCTGTCCTCTAGGGGCGCTGTGGGTCAGAATGGAGTCCAGGGCAGTGGGTGTGGTTTGGGCTTTGCTTCTGTGAAGATTGACAGCCTTGGAGACCCTGTGGGCAGTTCCACTCTGTCCTCTAGGGGCGCTGTGGGTCAGAATGGACTCCACGGCAGTGGGTGTGGTTTGGGCTTTGCTTCTGTGAAGATTGACAGCCTTGGAGACCCTGTGGGCAGTTCTACTCTGTCCTCTGGGGGCGCTGTGGGTCACTCCCTAAGAACCCGAATGGAATGGACAGCAGAGTGTTAGAGGCATTGGGGTGCTCAGAAGCCACACAGGGCTTGTGGCTGCCCTACTGGATAATGCAGCGCGGGATCTGAGCAGGGAGGTCAGACAACTCACGTGCTTTCTCTCCCTCTGCCCACCCAGTCGTCCTGTGGTGCCCCCACTGATCCCCCCAAAGATCCCAGAAGGGGAACGCGTGGACTTCGATGTAAGTAAAAAGCATCGCACCCCCAGGCAATGAATGTATGAATTAGGTCGCTGAACGCCCTCCCTTGGGGGGGGCATCTGAAGAGTTTCCTGGTGTCAGAACCACCCGCCTTACTGCCCCCTGCTGGCAAGTGAGCGTGGAAGCCCGTTCATTCTTGCTGCGAAGAGCGCCCCCTGACGCCCAGGGCGCGCTGGCATGTCTGAGAACGCCCCCTTCCGCGGGCCCGGGCACTGCTCTGGGCGTCACCGGGCTCCCGGTTCTGCCGGCAGGACATCCACCGGAAGCGCATGGAGAAGGACCTGCTGGAGTTGCAGACGCTCATCGACGTGCACTTCGAGCAGCGGAAGAAAGAGGAGGAGGAGCTGGTGGCGCTGAAGGAGCGCATTGTGAGTCGGGGACTCGGGTCCCGCCTTCTCTCCTCACCCCGTCTCCACTTCTGGGGCCTAGGGAGCCAGGGAGGACGGTGGGCGGGGTTAGGCTCCCAGTGCCCCCCAGCGCGCGGCCACACCCACCCCGCTCACCGCCTCTCTGCGCCTGCGCTGGGGCGTGGCGCCCGGGGACCACTCGCTCACTTCTCGCCTCCAGGAGCGCCGCCGAGCCGAGAGAGCCGAGCAGCAACGCTTCCGGACCGAGAAGGAGCGGGAACGGCAGGCCAAGCTGGCGGTGGGTACCCCCTCCCAGCCCCCCGGGAGCCCCGACGCTGCCACCTTCGCTCGCTGGCTGCTCTGCGGTTTTCTTTTTGTCAAATTGTGATTTGGGTGGAAGCTGACAGCAGCTTGTTTTGCATGCAACACTTCATGCACCTCCGTTTTGTGACTGATGCAGCCCCCACGGTGTGCCAGCTCTCCTCCCACGTCCTCGAGGTGCTTACCTCTGCCCTGGGTCCTTCTTGCCTGTGCGTCCTGTCCTCTGAGTCAGCCCCTGTGCAAATGCTGCGCGCTGGTCCCCCCGGCTCGGCTCTGAGGACTGCACCCCCCTGGTGGGAATGTTCACCCAGTTGTTGTTAGGTCCCGTGGAGTCGTTTCCGACTCACAGCGACCCCATGCACAGCAGAACGGAACGCCGCCCGGTCCCACACCAGCTCCATGATCCCTGCTATACCTGAGCCCATCCTCACAGCCACTGCGTCAATCCATCTCATTGAGGGCCTTCCCCTCTTTGGTTGACCCTCCACTTTACCAAGCATGACAGCCTTCTCCAGGTAATGGTCCCTTCTGACAACGTGACCAAAGTAGATGACACGAAGTCTGGCCATTCTCACTTCCAAGGAGCATGACGGCTGCACTTCCTCCAGGACAGATCTGTTAGTTCTTTTAGCAGTCCATGGTACTTTCAGCATTCTTCGCCAGCACCACAACTCAAAAGCATCAACTCTTCTTCGGTCTTCCTTATTCATTGTCCAGCTCCCACATGCATACGAGGCGAGTGAAAATACTATGGCTTGTGTCAGGGGCACCTTAGTCCTCAAGGAGACATCCTTGCTCCTCAGCACCGGAAACAGTTCCTTTGCAGCCACCTTGCCCAGTGCTATAAGTCATCTAATGTCCTGACTTCTGCTTCCATTGGTGTTGATTGTAGAACCAAGCAATGTGAAGTCTTTGACAACCTCAAGCTAGTAGGCCTGGCTAATAATGGGCTGGATTAACCCACAGAGTGAGTTCAGTTCCAGGCGTGAAGGGTGACTCGGTGTCATGGTCTGGGGGTTCACCAGGCTTTATCAGACCAGTGAACCTGGTCTTTTTTATAAATTTGAGTTTTGTTCCATTTTCTCCTGCTCATCCAGGATCTCCTATTTCGATCCCTTTCTGAGTGGTTGGCAGCAGTACCCAGACACCATCTTGTTCTTCTGGTCTCAGGGCCGCAGAGGCTGAGGTTTCCATGGTCCACTAGTCCCTTGGACTAATTTTTGCCATGTGTCTTCAATTTTCTTCACTCTTCTTGGCCGTGGACAAGGAGAGACCAACTGTTGCATCTTAGATGGCCTCTCACAAGCCCCCAAGAGCCCAGTCACCACCCACCAAAGTCGGATGCAGAACAGTGTTCTCGGATGTGATGTTCATTGAACTTGATGTCCCCTGTGGCCATGGCCCTACGGATGCTGTGTTTTCCATTTGTGAATTTCTCTGTGATCTGGAGAAAGCGCCCATTCTCTGTCAGTTAAGAATCTTTCTGTTGGAAGAGACATAAATCCCAATCTAAATGGGTTAGTCAAACAAACAACAAAGTTGTGTTGACTCATGTAGTAATTAAAAGTTCAGGACTTGGGTTGCCTCAAGTATGGCTGGATCCACGGACTCAACCAAGACCACAACGACCCAGCTTGTCTGTTCCCGGCTCTCTGTCCGTCTTCCTCTGGACACCAGGGTGAACAGCTTGTTCTCTTTCTCCCTGGATGGTCCCGTTCTGGGCGCTGAAAATCTCGTGTCCCGATATGTTGGTCACACCAGTGGACACCCCATTCTCACTCAGGCTTTCCTCTTGGTGATAGCAAGATGGCGGCCAATGACTCTGGCTTAACCTGTCTTTTGAATAATAATTAATTGTATAATATCTAATTATTTAAGGTGAAAGTTGACACAGCAAATTGGTTCTCATTTAGCGATTTCCATACGAGTATTGATTACTCAGTGATAGTGGTCACACGTTTCCCAGCATGTGTCATTGTTCTCATTCTTTCCATTCTGGTTGGCAGCCCAAAGACTCAGGCGCCAACTCCAGACAAAGACTTGCTCGCTCCGTTGGCTCACGGGTCAGGACAAAGGTCTGTCTCCGCTCAGCATCTGTGGCCCAGTGTCCCGTGGAGATCTCCGTGTGTCTTGGCATCGGTCTTCCCCTGGGTCTAGGAGGCTCCCAGCACAGGGACCCAGGGCCCAAAGGATGCCCTCTGCTCGCGGCTCTTCTTTCTTCATGGTACTAGGCCCCTCTTATCAGCTTACTTCCCCCTCTTTTTTTCAATTTTTATTGTGATTTAGGTTAAACTTTACAGAGCAAGTTCATTTTCCACACAGCAGTTCATACACATTTTGTTTCAAGACATCGACTGCAGTTCCCCACAGTGTAACAGCTCTCTCCCCGCTTCCTCCCTGTAGTTCCCTCTTCCCGGTGTCCTTCCCTCCATGCACTCCTGGCCCCCAGCCGTCTCCCTGAGCAAACACTGCCCTGATCTCCCAGGACTGATCGCTCCGAGGAGTGTACCTACCTGATGGAAATGTTCACCCTGTAGGCCTGTCTGTTGTTTGGCCTGAAGCCGCAGGAGTGAGTCCAGTTCCAGGCCTGAAGGGTGACTAGGGGCCACAGTTTTGGGGGTCTCATCAGGATCTATCAGACCAGTGATCCTGGTCTTTTTTTGTGCTTCTAATTTCTGTTCCACGTTGTTCTCCCACTCTGTCCAGGACCTCCTGCACTGATCCCCGTCCGAGTGTCTCCCACTCTGAAAGCCTCGGAATAGGGTGGTGTGGTGGCTGTCTTAGAGATCCCCCCAGAGATGCCCACATCCTAATCGCTGGGACCCGCCGATACGGGGCCTTAGAGGGCAAGAGGGATTTGCCCATGGGCTCAAGTGAAGGGCCCTGAGACATGAGCTCGGGGCTGGCGCAGTGGAATCACTGTGGTCCTCGTAAGAGCGAGGCGGGAGGGGAGAGGCGGAGAGAATCTCGGAGAGGCTCCGCTGGTGGCCTTGAAGGCGGAGGACGAGAGGACGAGGCAGGGAATGCAGGAGCCCTCTCGAGTTGCTGTTACGCGCATCGCGCGGCTCCGACTCAGAAACCGGGACGAATCGCCGCCCGGCCCTGCACCACGCCCACAGTCCTCGCTGTGCCTGAGCCCATCGTTGCAGCCACCGTGTCAGCCCTTCTTGTAGAAGGCCTGCCTTCCCCTCATCGTCCCCCAGCTTCACCAAGCAGGATGGCCTTGCCCAGGCACCGGTCCCTCCGGATACCACTACGTGAGACAAAGCCTTGCCCTTCTCGCTCGTCAGGAGCCTCCGGCTGTACTTCCGCGACATTTGTCCGTTCCTCTGCGAGGCCCTGGGCTATGGGACGTGCCCACCAGCACCATCACTCGAAGGCATCCATGCTTCCTCGTCCTCCTTACTCACTGCCACCTCCCGCATGCATCTCAGTGGCTGAAAATACCGCGGTGTGGCTCAGGCACACCTTAGTCCTCAGAGTGACACCTGGCCTTTATTTCTTCTTCTTTTTTTTAACTCTTTGAAGTGTTAGGTGGCCCTGGAAGCTGGAAATGGCAGGAAAACAGATCTCTTCTTGAGTCTCCGAAAGGACCACAGCCCTGCTACTTGGTGTTACCCCCTAGGACTCATTTATGATGGCTTCCCCCGTGGGACCATGAGTTTGTGTGGCTTGAAGCCACGACACTTGCAGACTACAGCAGCAATAGGAAACGGACGCAGGCAGGACGTGCTGTGCGTACCGAGCCGGTGCGGACCCCGGCACCCCATGGGTAGGGAGTTCGGCTGGAACAGCCACTGTTTCCGAAACTTCTGATGCAGAGTTTCTGGAACGTGGTGATGCCCACTAGACATCCCAGTCTCCAGACCATCAGCCTCCTTAGTGCCCCGAGTCTCCTTCCATCACCTGGTACCCGCCTTGCCCCTCAATGAGGACAGTCATTGTTAGCTCGTGGATGGGAGAGGGAGGCCCAGAGAGGATGAGTATCTCAACTGAGGTCACACAGCAAAGTTCACAATTGGCCATTTCAGGTTGGAGGGACCTGGAAGAACCAAGAACACCCCTCCCCCACTCCTACAGCTTAATTTTTGCTGAAGGGTATATTAAGGCCCAGAGAGGGGAGGGGACTTGCAGGAGGTCACATAGCCGGCAGAAGAGCCAGGCCAGACCTCTGGCGTGTCTGCCAGTTCCAGAAGGTTCCAGTATGGGTATTAGTTCTGGTATCTGGAGACTGGCCAGCAGCATTGCAGTGAGCGCCTGTCCCCCATCCCCCATCCAAGGCACCCCCATCCCTGGCTTCCTGAGTTAACTCTTTCTTTCCCACAGGAGGAGAAGATGCGGAAGGAAGAAGAGGAGGCCAAGAAACGAGCAGAGGACGATGCCAAGAAGAAGAAGGTCCTGTCCAACATGGGGGCCCATTTTGGGGGTTACCTGGTCAAGGTGAGTTCAGCCAGTGGGAGTCTGAGGCCTGGGTTCCCAGGGAGGGAGGGAGTTGAGGGCCCAGACTTCTGGTTTATGCTGGTTGGAAGACGATGGGCGCCTTGGCCTGGGGTCTGAGGGAGGAGTGTTGGGGCGCTGGGCTCCCGGGTCTGAGGGAGGAAGGCCGTGAGTGCAGACCCCAGCATCCTGAGTGAAGAGCATCCAGACACCCCATGCTCAGGTTTCAGGGTCTCCCCGCCCCGTCCTCAGGCTGAGCAGAAGCGGGGTAAGCGCCAGACCGGGCGGGAGATGAAACAGCGGATCCTGTCTGAGCGTAAGAAGCCCCTGAACATCGACCACCTGGGCGAAGACCAGCTCCGGTAGGTGGCCTGGGGGCGCCGGGCCGGGAGCCATGGGGCGATGAGGGGCCAGCCCCTGGGGCAGCCAGAACGCTGCAGGACACACACCCAGCCCTGTGGGGCACAAGCCCCGGGTCTGAGCCCGGGTGCTGTGTGACTTTGGGCCACCGGCTCTCCCTCTCTGGGCCTCTGTTGCCTCTTGTGTGGAGTGTCACTGGTACTAACCAGTCGCTGTGGTGTCTGCTCTGACTCATGGCGTCTCCTCGGGTCTGAGTAAAACTGTGCCCATAGGGTTTTCCCCAAGGAAAGTGAGGCTCAGAGAGCTGAAGTAGCATGCCCGGGGCCACCCAGCTGGTACGTGGCGCAGTGGCCAGAACACAGCATCCCTGTGTCCCCTCTGCAGTGCTTGAAGGTACTGACTTCACGAGCCACGGCCTAGACTAGGGAATGCCAGGGTTGAGGATGAGGTCCCTGAAGGAATGACCATCAGCAGCCCCTGTTAACGTATCAGGAGACCCAGCTGACTGGTCCTGGGTGGGACCGAACTCAGGTGTGAAGGGAAAGTCCTGGTGGGCAGGGGCCAGCTGAAAACCGCTCCCCACGTCTTGAAGGAGGGGCCCGTCCTGAGTCTCCGTGGGGCATCGCCGCATCAACGACATCTCCTGCCTTTGGACGAGCCCCACGCTTCACTCCCTCCTCTATCACCTGCCGGACCCTACAGCCAAGCGGGTTCTGGAGTCAGTGACAAGGAGCCCTTAGTGGTGCAGCGGTCAAGTTGTCAGCTGCTAATGACTCCCGCCCAGCGGCTGCGCAGGACAGCGGCCTGGTCTGCACCCCGAAAACCCTCCGGGGCAGTTCTAGGCGGCGGCACCCTGGGCTGCTGGGAGTCGGGATTGACTCCAGCGCACCCACCACGGAGCAGTGACGAGTCCCTGTGCGGTGTGTAAACAGACACGCCGCCCGCCCCGGAAGAAGGGCAGTGACTCTGCAAAACCGGCCTCTGCCTTGTGGAGCACATGCCACACACGTCACCCGGGGCTGGAACGGACTGAGGACAGCTAGTGAAGTGTCCGTCTTACCGCTTCTTTTTCTCTTCCCCTGTTGCCCGCTACACACACACATTCATAATTTGTGGCCCATAACGGTTTTGAGGATCTCAAGTTAACTACATTTTATGTATTAGAAAAACTAGGGTCTTAGGAGGGCTACAAGTTTTTAAATAAAATGCCTCAGAGAGGACAGGACATTTGAAAGCCATTATCTGGCAAAAGGACAATGAGAAGTCACAGCCCGCTTCACGGACGGTTCACTCTGTGCCAGGTACTACACCTGGACTGTGTCAGCCACACATCCTACCAGTTAAGGTCAAGTCTGGATGGTGATAACTGAGGTCCGACACAGCCGCCTATAAGCCAGGCCGGTAGTTTCCCCATGGAAGAGATCTGGAGGCAGGTGGTCCACGTAGGCCTCACAGTCACCCAGAGAACCAGACTTTAGTTTTCTTGCTCCACTGCCTTTAGCCCCGTTCCATCCACAAGGTCACCACCTCGTGGCCCAGCGTGGCTGCTGAAGCCCCAGCCATCATGTTCACTGTCCAGGGAGCAGGAAGAAATTGCAAGGTTTGAGCCACGAAGGTTTTCCTTGAAGTCCCGTCCAGTGACCCCCTTTCATCCCATCGGTCACCCCTACCTGCAGGGGGAGTGGGAAATACCGTTTTACAGCCAGGCTTAGTGCATAAGGTTCTGCTGTAAGAAACAACGGGAGAAGGGGCACTGGGCAGGCAGCCGGCCTTCTCTTTCATAGTTTTATTTCTTCATTTTTAAGAGAAGGAAATGGGATCCTAGAGCACGTCGCTTGGTCATGGTGTACAAACCAGAGCGTGGCAGAGCTGGGATTTGAACCCAGGGCCCTGTGACTCCAGAGCCTGGGCTCTCAGCCATGACATCGTCCTCCCTCAGGGGAAATGTCAAGCCTCCAGGCTGCGAGTGGAGAAAGCAGACACAGTTTAAAACCCTTAAAGTCACTCTGAATATTGAGTCTCAAACGTTAACAAAATGGCGCCACTAATGCTGAGCTCACAGGCTTGCTGTGTGGCTTTGGACAGACCACCCAACCTCTCTGGTCCCTGGGTCCAGAGCATGGCCTGACTCCCCTCCGTCACAGCCCTTTCGCCCCACCAGGGATAAGGCCCAGGAGCTGTCCGACTGGATCCACCAGCTGGAGTCGGAGAAGTTTGACCTGATGGCGAAGATGAAGCAGCAGAAATATGAGGTGACGGCGACTGCGCCGGGCGGGCGGCGGGGTGGGCTGGGCCGTCGAGGGGCAGGGCGCCGTCCCTGCTGGCTGTCCCAGCATCTGTCTCCCGCCCCCACAGATCAACGTGCTGTACAACCGCATCAGCCACGCCCAGAAGTTGTAAGTGAGAGCCGGGCTCCCAGCCCAGCCCACCTGCCCCTGCCCACCCCCGTGAGCCTCGGACCTTTCAGGACGGTCCCCCGCCGTCTCTGTGTTCCTTCTCCCCACCCTCCATCTCCTTCCCGTCTCTCTCTCCCTCCCCGTGTCTCTCTCCCTCCCCATGTCTCTCTCCCTCCCCATGTCTCTCTCCCTCCCCATCTCTCTCTCTCCCTTCCCGTCTCTCTCCCTCCCCGTCTGTCTCTCCCCCTCCCCGTGTCTCTCCCCTCCCCGCCTCTCTCTCTCCCTCCCTGTGTCTCTCTCCCCCTCCCCGTGTCTCTCTCCCTCCCTGTCTCTCTCTCCCTACCCGTCTTTCTCCCTCCCTCCCTCTCCCCTTTCTGTCTCTCTCTCTCTCCCTCTCTCTCTCTCTCCCTCCTTGTCTCTCTCTCCCCATCCTCTTTTGTCTCTGTCTCCCTCTCCTGTCCTCTCTCTCCGACTCTGGGGACCTCTCCTCTGTCTCTCCTTGTGTCTCCCGCCCTTTCTCTGCTCGTCTGGCTCTGCCACTCGCCCTGGCCCTGTGTGTATGTCTCAGGTCTATCTCTGTCTGCCCCGTCCCCCTTCCTTCCTTCTTGTTCACTGTTTCCTCTCTGTCCCTCTCTCCCCTCTCTGCCTCCTGCTCTCTGGTTCTCTGCGGCCTGGAGTCTCTGCTAGAAGTGATCTCTTCCTGCAGGGCTGAAAGTATCTCCCTGGAATTCAGTGTCTCTCTCTCTCTGTGTCTCTCCCCGCCGCTCTCTCTCTCATGTCCAGTCTCTGTCACCCCAGCTTCTCCAGCCCCTCTTGCATCCACCCCTTCCTTCCGTGATGTGACCCGTACTCACCAAGAGTTCCCAGCCCTGGCCTGAACACCCTGCCCTCACTCACCCCTGGCGCCTCCTGCCATCTGTGACCCTGAGAGGACCTTCTGTCCGTGGTGTGCTCTGGGCCGCAGACTGGATATTTGTTGGGGGACAGCCTTTTTGATGGAGGGTCTGGGGCTCTCTTTGGAGATTGGCGAGGTCCCTCCCTCCTGAAACGCCTTCTTCTCCTACAGCCGGAAGGGGGCAGGGAAAGGCCGCGTGGGAGGCCGCTGGAAGTGAAGGCCCAGGACGGGGGCCCACCATGGCGCCCCCCGGAGCCTCCGGAGTGGTCCGCCCGTGTGCAGCTCAAAATAAACACTCCCCCTGCAGACACGTGCCGAGTTTGTTGATGTCATTGTTCACGGGAACCTGGCCTCGTGGTGGTCGCGTTGTTAGTTTCCGTCAGGTCAGTGCAGACTCACGGTGCCCCGCGTACAACAGAGCGGGTTGTCGGTCCAGCACTGCGTCCACGACGGCTCTGCTTGCGTCCAGTTGTGGCCTCTGCTTATTGTGAGTGGCTTCCAACCTGGGGGAGGGCCCATCTCCCAGGACTGCATCAGACAGTGTTCTGTTGGGACCCACAGACTTTCCACTGGGTCATTTGGGGAAACAGGACTGCGTCCTAGTCTGTCTTAGTCTGGAAGCTCCGAAACCTGTCCACCATGCGGGACCCTGCTGATGTTGGAAAGACGGTTGGCAACGAAAAAAGAGAAACAGTAATAAAAAGAGAAAGCTTACAACCATGCTACCCATAATGCACCGGGTCATGTCTGATTACCAGTGGCATAGTGCCCAGCACTGTAGGGACACGCAGGCCACCAGGGTCCTGCAGGCTGACCGTACTGTAGGGACACGCAGGTCACATGGTGCCGCAGACTGACCGCACCGTAGGGACATGGAGGTCACACGGTCCTGCAGACTGACCGCACCGTAGGGACACGCAGGCCACCACGGTCCTGCAGACTGACCGCACCGTAGGGACACGCAGGCCACCACGGTCCTGCAGACTAACCGCACTGTGTATGTCTGTGGGGG
>NW_006922313.1:118544-120383 GCF_000298275.1 Orycteropus afer afer | reverse complement strand
CATGTCCCAGCATTCCCTGGATCATTCCCTAGAGAGATTTAGGAATTACTTGCCTTTAAGCTTGTGAAGTATTCCTGGTGGGACAGGGGTTACGCACTGGTGGCTATGTTTGTGTGTCAGCGTGGCTGGGCCTGGTTGAGTGGCTGGGCAGCTGGTAGTAGTTATTCCCCATGGTGAGACTGTCAGTCAACTCCATGGTGGGATCTACCACAAGCAGCTGAGTAGCTAGCTGCCTTTGGGATGTCATCTGCTTCCTGTATAGAAGGAGAAGCCTTGGGGATAGTCTCCAGCTTACAGCACACTTGGCCCCTGCATGTAGCCGTGTCGTTGTTCAGCAGCCTGCCATGCTCTGCTGACCTTGGGACTTACAATGGACTTGAATTAATGGCCTGCCGTGTGCTTTGGTAACATTGGGACTGTGCCATTTTATTTGTCGACCTTGGGCTTGTCAGCCTCAGCAGCCAGTGCTGCCTCAGTGAAGAGAGGCCTCTAGCTTAAGTGGGCTGGGAGCAAGAGGCAGAGCTGAAGCCCAAGGTCGAGGGACTTTCACACAGCCCCTAGAGCCTGGCACTTTGAACTTGGACTTAAAGCCTCCAAACTGTAAGAGAATTAAACTCCTGTTTGTGAAGGCCATCCCATTTGTGGCATATTCCTGTCAGAGTGGCACTGGGGAACCAGAACAGGGACTTAGCTGCTAACCAACAGAGTTGGTGGTCGAACCCACCAGCCACTTCCAGGGAGAAAGATGGAGCAGTGTGTCTTCTCGCTGAGCCTGGGCAACCGTATGGGGCAGTTCTACTCTGTCCTCCAGGGCCGCTGTGGTCGTTAGGTGCCGTTGAGTCAGCTCCGACTCCTAGCGACCCTGTGGACAGCGGAACGAACACTGCCCGCTCCCGCGCCAGTCTTCGCTCAGGGTCGCTGAGTCAGAATCAACTCGAAGGCAGGTTGTTTTTTTTTAATTGTGATTTAGGTAAAAGTTTACAGAGCAAATTCACTTTCCACACAGCAGCTCACATACACTTTGTCTCATGACACTGACTACAATTTCCCACAATGCAACAGCTCCCCTCCCACTTCCTCCCCATAGTCACCTCTTCCAGTGTCCTTCCCTCCATGCACTCCTGCCCCCTGAGCTGTCTCTCTGTGCATACACAGCCCTTCTATTCTCCATGATTGATCTCTCCAAGGAGTGTATCTACCTAATGTAAATATTCAGCTCATATGCCTGTCTTTTGTTTGGCTGGAACCCACAGGTGTGGGTTCAATGCAATGGGTTTGGATTTTTAATGGTTCTGGGTTGCGAAGTCAATTTCCCACTGTGTCCTGGAGTTTCCCACTGCCTGGGGAAGGCATTCATTAATTCATTCAAAAACATTTTCCACTGCCTACGTCAGGCTCGGTTCTAGAAATGAAGTAATGGAGATATCTATAGATATATACATAAACCAAACCAAACTCACTTCCCCGAATTGGATCAAACTCATAGTGACCCCTCCTTGGGTTTCCAAGGTGGTATCTCTACAGAAGTAGATTGCCCAACCTTCCTTCTGAGGAGTGGCTGGTGGGTTTGAACCTCTAGCCTGCTGGTTAGCAATCAAATGCCTTAGGCACTGCACCACCACAGCTCCACTATGTGTGTGTGTGTGTGAGTGTGTGTGTGTATATATACGTTGTTAGGTGCTGTTGAATCGTTTCCGACTCATAGCGACCCCATGCACAGAACAAAACACCAACTGATCCTGTGCCTGCTCCATGATCCCTGCTATACTTGAGCCCGTCACCACAGCCACCGTGTCAGTCCATCTTGTTGAAGGCCTCCCCCTCTTTCGTCGACCCTCC
>NW_006922313.1:111725-112695 GCF_000298275.1 Orycteropus afer afer | reverse complement strand
CGACTCGACGGCACATAACAACAACAACAACTATATATATATATATTTAAAAAAACCCCAAAACCCAAGCCCACTGCCGTGGAATCGGTTCTGACCCACAGCGCCCCTAGAGGACAGAGTAGAAGTGCCCGGTGGGGTTTCCAAGGCTGTCAATCTTTACGGAAGCCAAGGGACACATCTTTCGCCCCCTGAGGTGGGTTTGAACCACTGACCTTTTATTTAGCAACCGCTTTAACCACAGGGCCACCAGAGTTCCTAGTGAATATAAAAAAAACCCAACAAATAAGCTCACTGCCGTGGACCCTCACCCGACTCCTAGTGACCCGTCCTTGGGTTTCCGAGGCAGTATCACTACGGAAGTAGATTGCCCAACCTTCCTTCCCAGGAGTGGCTGCCCTCGTGTGAATTATTTCTAGTTAGGGAGACCATATTAAAAAAACAAAAAACAAACAAACAAAAAAAAACCTAAAGTAAATTAGAATATATAGTTGTGGACGGTGATAAGAGGAACGGGAAAATCCGTTCTACGTCTTTTGGGATTCCCTCGGCTGTCCGACCAGCCCATTTCCCAGAAGGCCTAGGGGACTGCTAGGCATCTCCGCCTTTTTACCGTAAACTACATTTCCCAGCATGCCGCCGGTAGACTTCATTTCCTAGCGTCAAGTATAAGACTTCTTTGCTCGGGATCTGCGGATTTCTAAGCTTTCCTGGGGGCATAGTTTGTCCAGATAGTTGTCAATAGCAACCTCCGTTTATAAACATAATCTCTCAGTGATCCCCGGGTCTTCCCATTTTCCTCTCCATCTCGCCCACCAAGAAGCAGTAGGCAGCTTCGGCCTCCAGGATGCGGACTCCATTTCCCAGCGCTTCCTGGGGCGGCGCCTCCGTGACGTCGGCGCAGCGGGCGGAGGCCGGGAGATCCCTTGGGCGGTGCAGAGCGATCGGCAGTTCCCGGCGGCCCCCGGGGCTG
>NW_006922313.1:95819-110520 GCF_000298275.1 Orycteropus afer afer | reverse complement strand
ACCACATTGGCTTCTCCTGGCTTTGGGTCACCTCTCGGCCCTGACACCCGCTCCTTCTATGGATGTGGGGCACGTCTGACGCCTTGTACCTGGGCAGTTTTCCCCCTCCCCCAGACTGTGGGATCTCTCCCAGCGCCCCCAGCCCTGCCTACCCCCGTGCCATTTGCTGTCACGTCAACTGCGACACGTGGCGTCGCCAGGTGTGTCAGAGCGGCGCCGTCCTCATAGGATCCTCAGTGCCTGGCTTTTTGGAAATAGATTCCCAGGGCTCTCCCGAGGCACCTCTGTCTGGGTGACTGGGACCTCCAGCCTTTCCGTTAGCAGCTGAGTCGGGTAAATGTGTCCACCACCCAGGACTCCTTCCGAGGGTTCCAGAACCCTGTTAGTCCCCTCCCTCCCCAGCCTGGGCCCCCATGCCCTCTCCAAGTCGCCTGATTTCTGCCTTCAAGGCTCCTGTGTCCCGGGACCAGGGTCACCTCCTTGCCCCCAGGGTTCTCTCTCGGTTCTGAGTCCCCTCTCCTCCCCCGGATGGGGTCACTAGGGACAGGACTGGCCACAGAGAAGCGCCCCCATCCCTGAGGCCTCCCTCCCGGTGTCCCCTTGTCAGTCCGGCCCCATCTGCTGCGGGAGCCCCTCAGGAAGTGGAGTGAGGGTTCCCGGTGGAGCCGTAGAAGGACATCTCAGGGGGTGAGAGGGGGGATCTGCGTGAGGACTGCAGTCCTCGGGTTCCCAGCAAGAGGCCGCAGTCCGGGAAACGGGCGCCGTCTGCCCTGAGTTCCGATCTCGGCTCACCGCGCGCGGCATCTTTGCTCTGTGGCTCTCAGTTTTCTCTGTAAAACGGGGCCAGCCTCAGCCCCACCCCCTCAGGGCTCTGCGGGGGGACCGGGCTTACGGGGTGGAGGACTCGCTGCTGAAGTCCCGACGGGTCATAGGTGTTGAGCTTGGGTGCTGCTGTCCCCTCGTGTAAATGTCCTCAAGTCACGTCTGACTCACGGTGACCCCCGAGTGCAGGTGGAACTTCTCCGTAGGGTTTTAGAGGCTGTGACCTTTCGCAAGCAGACTGGCAGGGCTTCCTGGCGGGGCACTGGTGCTTAGGTTCAAACGACTAACCTGTTGGTCAGTAGCCCGGTGTTTAACTGTTTGCCGGGCCAGGGACTCCAGGCCTAAGTGCTAGCCCTTCCGCTTTTACTCTCTGCATGCCCAGTCCTCTTCCCTGCACAGACCCCGGTGCTGTCGGGACAACAGTCTTGCCCCAGAGCAGGGTACCCCTTCCCCTGGAGAGCGGTCTCAAGACGGCGTCCCCCTCCTACGCTGCCCCTTGCCCCTAGCTCTCTTTGGCCTTCCCTGAAGGAGTCCTTGGCTCGGGTCTTCAGACATAGCCCCTTTCCCCAGGGTCCCCCGAGGGCCCCAGCCCGCAGCCTCGACCCAGGCCCCCTGCACAAGGCTGCCTTTCTGGTGGTAGGTGGCCCTGGCCTCCCACCACGAGGCCGGCACTCCCGCCCCAGGGCTCTGCGGCAGGACTGGAGGGTAAGCAGGAGACGCCCCGAGAGGGCATGTCCCACCTTGGGGAGCCTTGGGTGTGGAGTGACTGACCCACCCTGGGCTGCTGGGGCCTGCCCCCGTTTTAACACTGAGAATCCAGGTCCCAGGCACACTGGACCACTGATTGGTGCCTCCTGCATCTTGGCTAACATCTCCACGGGGCAGGTCCCCAAGCACCAGCACCCCCGCCCTGGCGGTGCCCTCCTGCTTCTCATGCCTCAGCCCCTGCCTCAGATGGGGTCATGAACCCTGGCCAGGCTGGTACAGTCTCCCTGCCTCAAATGGTTGTGCACTGGGGCTGGGGGCTGGGTCCCTGACTCCGGGGTCTGAGGGAGGAGCTGGGGGAGGAGGGGCTGGGCCCTAGATTCCTGGCTGCCTCATGCCCAGGCCCGGCCAGGTCCTTGAAAGGGAAAAGCCCATCTCCCTCCCGCCCCCCTCCCCCATCGCCATGGCGACCGGCTGGAAATACACCAGCGCAGAGTTCATCCCGTTCCCAGGGCACGTGCGGCCCCCCTTCCCCGCCGACTTTCCATGACTTCATGCCCTCGGCCCTCCAGCCTCCTCCCCCCTTCCCCAGATGGGAGGCTGGAGAGGTGAGGGATTGGGGGGTTCATGTATCTTGAGGGCCCCGGAGTCTGGGGCCAATCTCCTCTCTCAGGCCCAGGGGCCCCGCCAAGTCGCTACCTTGTGTGTTACAAGCGGGCCCCGAGTACCGCTCCTGCTGCCCTCTCCCTGACCGGGTCCAGGACCTCCGCCCCCGCCGCTGTTCTCGGGGGTCTCCGGCGGGTCATAGGTGCACCCTGAGGGGGAGACTGGCTGCACCCCTGAAGCCCAGTCCTGGGCGGGCCTCCTGAGAGGGGAGACGCCCCAGTCCCCAGCACTCGACCGGGAGCCCCCGTGTGGCGGGCATTGTGCCTGGCGCCGCAGGGACCATCTTGCTAACCCTCCCGCTGCAGGGAGCCCTCAGTGAAGAATTGGAAATGCAGGACTCAAGCACTCCCCAAGTTAGCACAGCCGGGGGGCGGGGTGCAGAGCCAGGGCCCGCAGCGAGCACCGGGTGGGCGCTGGGTCTGACGGAGGACTGCTCCGAAGCCCCTTCCCTTTGGCCCAACATGAGGGCCCCATCCTGTGGGTAGCGCGGGTGTGTGCTGACCAGCAGGTCGGGCAGGAGGGGAAGCCCTGTCTCTCCGTGGGCCGTCTCCGTGTGGGCGTGGCCTTTCTGGGCGGGTCTCGTGAGTGGGCGTGGTCTCGGGGGGTGTCTCCCATGTGGGTGTGATCTGGGAGGGGCTGTGTGTGTGTGTGTGTGTGTGTGTGTTTGTCTGTCTCCTGGGAAGGGTCTCCCATGTGGTCTGAGCTCCTCGGGAGGGGGCTCTTGTGTCTGTGTCTGTGTGTCTGTCTGTCTCCCGAGTACGGTTCCCGTGTGATGTGGTCACGTGTGGGCGTGGTCTCCCTGCGCGTTGAATACTCCATGGACTCGACCACTGGGAAGTTAGGGTGCCCGGGGCCCTCGCAGCGGGGGCCCTCGGTGTCTTTTTCCTTGCCCTCTGCGCCCCCTCGTGCCTTGGGTCTGTTTCTGGTCCGGGCTGAGCCCGCCCCCGGCCTCCCCCGCAGGCCTGCATAGACGAGAACTTGGAGGTGGTGCGCTTCCTGGTGCAGCAGGGCGCCACCGTGAACCAGGCGGATAACGAGGGCTGGACGCCCCTGCACGTGGCCGCCTCCTGCGGGTACCTGGACATTGCCAGGTGAGGCCGAGGGCGGCGGGCGGGGCCAGCGCAGGGGCGGGGCCGGCGCAGGCGCAGCCCTGACCTCCCTGCCCCCACCCCCAGGTACCTCCTGAGCCACGGGGCCAACATCGCCGCCGTCAACAGCGATGGGGACCTGCCGCTGGACCTGGCCGAGTCGGACGCCATGGAAGGGCTGCTGAGGGCGGAGATCGCCCACCGAGGTGGGCCTCTGGCTGTTGTCCGCTGGGCTGTGCTGCCTCCCCTCCCTGCCTGCCAGGGGGCTGCCCTGGGGCCTCGAGGCAGCTCTGTGTCTGTTGCCTCACCCGTGAAGGGCACGTGTGCCCGTTCCCGGGGCTGCCCGCCAGTCCTGCACACTGCGTGGCTTAGAGCAGCAGAAACGTGGCCTCACGGTTCTGGGCCTGAGGCCTAGGGCCGAGTGTCAGCCATGTTGATTCCTTCTGCAGCGAGCTCCCTCCCTGCCTGTCTCCTAGCTTCTGGCGACGGCTGGCCGCCCGGGTGTATAGGTCATTCCACGGCTGTCTCCGCTGTGTCTCAGTGTGCCTCTCAAGGACCGCACTCATGTTGGATTAGAACCCGCCCCTCTCCGGTGTGACCACGTGAACTGACATCTTCCAGGACCCTATTTCCAAACCAAGTCACACCCCCAGGCACCGGGTTAGGGCTTCAGCCTACCTTTCTGGGGCTGCCTCCAAAGCTGATTGCAGGGTGCCGTGGGTCCGCGTCGAGGAGCTCAGGTTGCTGGGCACCTGACAGGCTCAGAATGATGACAAGACCCCCGGGGACAGGAGAAGGAGGCCCAGAAAGGAGGGAGCTTGTCCGTCTGGAAGTCTGTGAGCTTAGATGGAAGGGCCCCGCCAGCGGCCTTTACAGGAGACCATGTGTCTGTCGTCAGGGGTGTGGGGGGCTTGTGGATGACTGAGCCACCCCGTGCCCTAGGGGTCCAAAAAACAAAACTGACTGCCATTGAGTGGATCCCAACTCATAGCAACCCCCTTTGGGTTTCCAAGGCAGTAAATCTTTATGGAGGAGCTGTGGAGGCGTACTGTCTAAGGCACTTGACTGCTAACCAGAGGCTGGAGGTTCAAACCCACCAGCCACTCCTCGGAAGGAAGGTTGGGCAATCTACTTCTGTAGTGATACTGCCTGGGAAACCCTAGGAGGGGTCGCTATGAGTCGGGTCCAACTCCACGGCACGTACCAACAACAACAAAATCTTTATGGAAGTAGATTGCCCAGTCTTCTGCACAGTGGCTGGAGAATTTGAACCATCAACCTTCTGGTTAGCAGTCAGATGCCTTAGGCACTGCACCACCAGAGCTCCTAGGGGTCAAGGTACCAAAAAAGCCAGTGCTGTGGGGTGGTCCCGTGTCAGTGCCCCTAGAGGACAGAGGGGAACTGCCTCCCGGGCTTTTCAAGGCTGTGATCTTTAGGGACGCTGACTGCCACATCTTTCTCCCATGAGCGGCTGGTGGGTTTGAACTACCAACCTTTTGGTTTGCAGCTGAGTGCTTTAACCATGGTGCCACCAGAGCTCCTTTATCAGACCAGGAAGCCTGACCATTTTCATGAGTTTGTGTTCTGTCCCACGTCTTTCTGCCATTCTGTCCGGGACTTCCTATAGTGGTCCCTCGGGGGGCCTGTTCAGTGTTGAAATGCTGGGGTGACAGTCGGCAGCCGAGTTAAAGGTGGCAACCGCGCAGACCTTGTTACTATCCGCACCCCCCCCACACACACACTCCAGCAAGGTTTCTTCAGAGAAGGCCCTTCTGCTTGGGCCTGGGGACTGTTAGGTTGTTACTCAGGACCCGGCTGCAGGCCTCTAAGCCTGAGGCTGAGCACGGCGCTCCCCCGACTCTGTAGCCGCAGGCGGCCCGTGAGCTCCGGCAGAGCCTCCCCTCTGCTTCTCGACCCTGCCCCCAGCCAGCCCCGGTCTCGGTTCCACTGCCCTGTCTCCGTCCCCCTGGCTCCTTGGGGCCCTTTGTTTTTCCGACATTGACCTCTTGGAGGGAGTGGGTCTGCATGTTCCTTTGCACTGACGGTCCGTTAAACGTCTTTGGCAGGACCTTCCCAGTGCAGCCCGTCGGGGGACGGTTGCTGTCTGTCTTTCTCCTCACAAGCGATGCCAGCTGCGACCACTGTGGTCGGGGGCCTGCCAGGCTGTCCACCCGAGGGCTCGCTTGGCCCCTCTCGTTAGTTGCCCTGGCGTTGATTCCGCCCCGTGGCGCCCCCCGTGTGACCGAGTGGAACTGCCCCATAGAGTCACAGGCAGTAATCCTCCCAGGAGCAGGTCACCAGGTCTGCCCCCCGCAGAGCCCCTCAGCGGGTTTGAACAGCCGACCTTTTGGTTAGCGGCCTAGTTCTTCACTCTTGTGCCACCAGGGTTCCAGGAGAAGGGGACTGACCGTTTGACGGGTACAGAGTTTCTGTCTGACGAGACGTTTGGAACTGGATAGAGGGTGTGGTTGCAGAAAGAGCAGGGCAGTGCCTGGGGCAGGGCGCCCTGTACTGCCGTTGACGGTGGTGGGGGCCTGCCGTGAAGACCACTGCCCTCGGCCTCGGAGACCCCCCAAATTCATAGCACCCAAATCCCAGGGCGTCAGGATGCCCAACCGTGACTGTTGGAGGTTAAGCCAGAGCGCCCACCTGCCACCAGGGGGCGCCAGAGCGCGGCTCCCACCCGAATGGATTTGATAGCGGGTGGACCCAGGAATGGCCCATCTGACTGACGACAGTCCCGTCTCGCGGTCTACACGATGGCGCTTCTCGGATCCCGTTTTCGGCCTTATTGTGGAAACGTACTCAATTGCTTACACATACAGGCGGAGCCTGTTTCACAATGGTCCACACACAATTCGTTTTCTGTAAATGGGTCTGAGCGAGTCTTTCGGCGCCATTTTTCCAACAGAATGGGCTTGCTTTGTGTCTGTGTGTCACAGTTTGGTGATTTTCACAGTATTTCAAACTTTTTCATCATACTATGCCATGCCTAAATGACATATTTATTGGGCAAATCAGCTGTGAAAGAGCTATTTAAAGTGCAAAGATGTCACTTTGGAGACTAAGGTGTGCCTGACCCAAGCCATGGTATTTTCAGTCACCTCGTATGTATATTAGATCTGGACAGTGAATAAGGAAGCCCGAAGAAGAATTGCTGCCTTGTATTTGTGGTGTTTATGAAGAATACTGAACGCACCGTGGACTGCCGGAAGAATGACCAAATCTGTCCTGGAAGACGTACAGCTCGAGCGGAGTCGAGCATGGCCCCACTTCTCCTGTACTCCGGTCATGTTATTGGCAGGGACCAGTCCCTGGGGGAGGCTAGCATGTTTGGTAAAGTCAAGGGTCACTGAAAAAGGGGAAGGCCCTCAACACGGTGGACTGACACGGCGGCTGCACCGACGGCCCAGGTACAGCAGGGATCGTGAGGCTGTTGCAGGGCCGGGCAGGGCTGTGTTCTGTTGTGCGTGGGGTCGCTATGAGCCAGAGATGACTCCACAGCACCTAACGACGACACTCGCTGAAAGTCAGCAGCCTGACCCCACTCACGAGTTGCCCCAGGGGAGAAAGATGAGGCACTTAGCTTTGATAAAGATTACAACCTTGGAAGGAGCTCTGGTAGCGTAGTGCCTAAGGCGCTTGACTGCTAACCAGAAGGCTGGCGGTTCAAACCCACCAGCCACTCCTCGGAAGGAAGGTTGGGCAATCTACTTCCGCAGTGATACCGCCTCGGAAACCCAAGGAGGGGTCGCTAAGAGTCAGGTCTGACTTGACGACACATAACAACAACAACCACCTTGGAAACTCTGTGGGGCAATTCCACTCTGTCCTCCAGGGGCGCTGTGAGTCAGAATTGTCTCAACAGCACGTGTGTATTATACATACATGCACAAATATATAACAAAAGGATGTTAATGCAAACACATTCGTGGTGTGTGTGTCATAGCATGACTGTGAACAGGAATCGGCACCTGGGTAGGACAAAAGCTGGTACCCTAATAACACAGATACTTTGGTCAGTATTTTTCTTACTGATCAAGAACCCTCACTGTTAAGGAGCATTCTGGCTGTACTCGGCAAAACTGATACCAAACCAAGTCCACGCCATCAAGGTGATTCTGACCCGTAGTGACCCTATTGGATAGAGCGGAACTGCTCTCAGAGGGTTTCCAAGGCTGTACGTCTTCATGGAAGCGGACTGCCTCATCTTCCTACCACGGAATAGCTGGTGGGTTCGAACCACCAGCCTTTTGGTTACCAGCTGAATACCTTAACTGCCGAGATAGTGGTGGTGAAATGTGTAAAGTTGCTGGGTCAGGGATAGTCCTGGAAGCTGTCTCAGTTCTCTGGAGCTGCTGAAATGGAAATACCACAAGGGGGTGGCTTTGACAAACAGACATTTATTTTCTCGTAGTGCAGGAGGCTGCCCCTAGAGGAGTGCTTTCTCTCTGTGTCGACTCTGGGAGGTCTTGTGTTTTCTCAGCCTCGTTCCTCAGTGATCTTCACGTGACTCGGCATCTGCTCTGCCTGTCCCTTCTTGCTTCCTGGCTTCCTCGATCTCCTCTTTGACATCTCAGGAGAGATTGACTTAACAAGGCAGTATTCGCGCCTGTACTAAGCCTGCCTTATTACCATAACAGCAAACCCATGCCCAGAGGGGAGTATAACCACAGGTGGAGGGGTTAGGATCACAGCACATGTGTTTGAGGGACATAATTCAGTCCCTAAAAGCATAAGAAAAGTTGGATATCATCGGTTGCTAGATTTCTCAGTAAACATTAGCTTTTTTCTATAAATGGTGGTGGCAGTGATGGGGGTGATGATGGTGATGGGGGTGATGATGGTGATGATGGTGATGATGGTGGTGATGGTGGTGATGATGGTGAGAGTGACAGTGGAGATGGAGGTGATGGTGATGGAGATGGTGGTGATGGAGCTGGTGGTGGTAGTGATGGTAGTTATAGAGACAGTGCTTAGACAGGAAAAGGCCTGTGATCGTCATTTTCTGGCCCCAGCAGTGACACAGACACCCTCAGGAGGGCCCACCACTCCGCACTACGGTTTGGAAACTGCTGGCCTGGTCTGCTTGCTCCCCAGGCCGAGAACACAGAGGGAAAGGGCGGGAGGAGCTCAGCCCTGGTGACCCACACGTGTGCCATTCACCCCTCTCACCCTCCCAGGGGTGGACGTGGAGGCGGCTAAGCGGGCTGAGGAGGAGCTGCTGCTTCACGACACAAGGTGCTGGCTGAATGGGGGCGCCATGCCGGAGGCCCGGCACCCCCGCACCGGAGCCTCTGCCCTGCACGTGGCCGCCGCTAAGGGCTACATCGAAGTGATGAGGTGAGCCGGCCAGCTTAGGGCTTTCCTTAGCCCCTCCTGGCTCAAGGCTCGTCCCTTCCTTCTCACTGTCTTGGCCATCTGATCTGTTTCTTAGTTTTCTAGTATAGGCACCTAAAGCCTAGTATAGGCACCTAAAGTATACCAAAAACAAGCCAAATTCACTGCCATCGAGTTGATTCTGACTCGTAGTGACCCCCACTGGGTTTCAAGAGGCGGTAAATCTTGATGGAGGTAGATTGCCCAGTCTTCCTTTCGTGGTGTGGGTGGTGGGTTTGAACCACCAACCTTCTGGTTAGCAGTCAGATGCCTTAGTCACTGTGCCACCAGAGCTCCTTTAAGGCTATGTATTTTCCTCTAAATACAGCCTTAGCTGCATCCACAGGTTTTGATATGGAGTCTTTCCATTATCATTCAGTTGGAAACATTCTCTAAGTCATAATCTTTCATTTTTGACCCCTGGGTTATTTAAATTCTGTCCTTAATATCCAAATGTAGGGGACTTTCTAGTCGTCAGTTTAACACAAATTTTCTGGCTTAATCACACTGTGGTCAGAGAACGCATTCTGGGTGATTCCAGTCTTTTGAAATTTGTTGAGCTTTGCCTTATACCCCAGTATATAAAAGCTGGAAAAGAGTATATTGTCAAGCACAGCGTTCTGTATGGGCTGTTAGGGCAGCTTTGTAGCCACGCTATTTAAATCTCTGGCGTCATTCAGTTAAACCCCCCAGTTATCCCATCAGTTACGACGAGGTACTTGTTTCTGCTGTAGTTCTGTCGTTTTTACTTGGCGTGTTTTTAGCCAGGTTGCCTGGTACATGTGTGTGCTAGGCTGTTGTGGTACGTACTGTACTCTCTCATCCTCACCTGGGTCTCAGGGTCTCCTTTGCTCCATGTTTCGTTCTCTCACCGCTTCCCATATGAGCAGTTGGTTCCATTCTTACCTCCTCCTAGGCCTCATCAAGCATGAGTTGATCCCCGTCATTGTCCCCTGCTGGGACTTCTAGCTCCTGGGTCCAGCATGGGGGGCAGGTCAACCCCACATAGCAAAGGGGTCCCTCGGGGTAGGGGCTCCTTACCAGCTGATTCAGAAGTGTTTCCATGGTGTCACTGCTGGCCCGGCACTGAACGCAGCCCTGCCCACTGGCCAGCCCTGGCCCGGAATCCCCTGCCCCTGTCCCCCATGGACCTTGACCCCAAGCCTCCCCGGCCTGCAGGCTGCTTCTTCAGGCTGGCTACGACACAGAGCTCCGGGATGGGGACGGCTGGACTCCCCTGCACGCCGCGGCCCACTGGGGCGTGGAGGATGCCTGCCGCCTTCTGGCCGAGCATGGTGGGGGCATGGACTCACTGACCCACGCGGTGAGGGCAGGCCCGGGTGGCAGGAGGGCGAGCGGGCAGGCAGAGGTGGGGGGTCCCGCGGCCCCTGCTCACCTGCCCTTCTCTCCCCCAGGGCCAGCGCCCCTGTGACCTCGCGGACGAGGAGGTCCTGGCGCTGCTGGAGGAGCTGGCCCAGAAGCAGGAGGCCGTGAGTCCCAGGCGAGACCCTGCCGGCCCCTCGGGGCTGGGAACCAGGCAGGGAGGGCCTCCCACCGCCTGCTCTCGGAGCCCCGCTGCAGGGCTGGGGACAGGAGGGGCACGGGCAGGGTTCTGCATCTGAGGACACCTTACCACCACTCGGTCACCCAGCCAGCACTGGGCCGGCCCCTGCCGCTGGCGTTTCAGGGACAGGCCCTAGGCCTGAATCCGGCTCCGCTGTGGGTTGGCGCCGTGAACTCGGGCGACCTGCCCCTCAGCACGGGCCCTGGGCTCCAGCCGGGCTCCGCTGTGGGTTGGCGCTGTGGGCTCGGGGGACCTGCCCCTCAGCACCCCTCCTCTCTCTTGGCAGCTGCGGAGCCAGAAGGAGGCCTCTCAGAGCAGGGGCCCCGAGTCACAGGGCCCCTCTGGCAGCAAACACCGCAGGTAGGAGGGAGCGCCTGAGGTGGAGGGCACGGCGGGGGTGCCCCGGGACTCAGGCGGCCCCCCTGCTCCGCAGGAGCTCCGTGTGTCGGCTGAGCAGCCGCGAGAAGATCTCCCTCCAGGACCTGTCCAAGGAGCGCCGGCCGGGGGGCGCGGGAGGGCCCCCCATCCGGGACGAGGACGAGGGAGAAGAAGGTCCCATGGGTGAGGGGCTGAGACCCAGACTCATGGTCTGAGGAGAAGTGGGGGCCGAGACCCCTGGTCTGAGGGGAGAGACTGGGGCCGGGACATGTGGTCTGAGGGAGGAGGAGAGGGTGTCGAGACTCCTGGGTCTAAGGGAGGAGGAGTGGGGCCCAGATGAGACCCCTGGTCTGAGGGAGGAGGCTGGCTTCTCTGGGCCTCAGGCACCTGGTATGTTGGTACATCTTCCATCTTCTTCCACCACAGAGTCTGCCCCTGCAGAAACCAGAGCCCTCAATGGAGTCTCCTCCCCGGCCCCCTGCACCCCTAAGAGCCCCACAGTGAGTCTGGGGGTCCTGGGATGATGTGTTAGGGTTGTGGGGGGTGGGGTGCCATAAGGGTGAAGATTGTGCTTCCCAGAATCCTCTGGGACAACCAACTGCCTCTCTCTGGCTGTGGTGCTGATGGGAGTTAGAGTTGGCTGTGGTCCCTTGTGGGGGGTGGGCTCAGGGAAGGGCCTCCTGCATCACTGAGACCTCCCTCCTCTCCCAGCCGCCCGAAGAGACCCCCTTTCCTAGGCGCTTCGGCCTCCAGAAGACAGGGAGCTCAGGCGCCCTGGGCCCCCCAGAAAGGCGGGGTGCCGAGGGAGCCCCTGGGGCCGGGCTGCAGCGCTCAGCCTCCTCCTCTGTGCTGGAAGGGACCACCACTCAGGTGTGTGGGGTGAGACGGGCAGGGGGACCAGGGCCCTGCCAGGCCGATGGGGCTGCCCTTCTCTCCTCTCCCCTCTTCCTGCCTCTCCTCCTCTCTCCACAGGCCAAGGAGCTGCGTCTTGCCAGAATCGCCCCCTCCCGGAAGGTGCTGGAGCCCCCTGCCCTGTGAGTGCCAAGCCCCTGGGCCCCTCTGGGGGTGGCAGGCAGGTCTGGGTTCCTGCCTTGTCAGCACAACCCCTCCGCACGTTCATCTCCTCTCCGGGTCTGGTCTGGTCCTTGCTCTCCACCACGCTTCACCTCAGTTTCCCTTTCAGTACCTCTCAGTAAACGCTCAATCCAGACTGTGGTCTCTACATCAGAGAGACCTGGCCCCAGTGGCCTGTTGCCTCTCACCTGCCTCCCACCCTTCTCAGCCTTGCTCCAGCCCTCCCCCCACATACCCACCCAGTTCACTTCCTCCTCCCTCAGTCGGTGCTTAAATGTCACCTCCTCCATGCAGCCCACCATGGTCACCCTGCTCAAAGGGCAATTTCTTTTTTTTTTTTTACTGCAAAGTAATTCTCCTGACAGACAACCTGCTGATTTCTTTTGTGTAACTTATTTTGCAACTTTTCTGCTCAAATTTAATCTTCTCAGGATGGAGATGAGGTGTCTTTTTTTCACTGTGTGTCATCAGGGCCCCGCCCACAATGTGGGGCTTGATCGGTATTTGTTGAATGAATGAATGAATGAATCCAGGTCACAGATCCTTGGATAACTCTACTCCCCTTTCACGCAGGATTCCGGAGCCTGAGCCCCCAGTGAAGCCAAATGCCCCCCCAGCCTCCACAGCACCCCCAGCCGACTCCAGGGACCGCCGGAAGTAAGAGGCCTGGGGGCGGGGGGGGGGGCACCCAGCCGGGAGAAAACTACATTACCCAAGAGCCCCCAGCGCTCAGGACGGGGAGTCTCAGGGAGAGCTTGCCCCTCGGCCTGCTGGGAGTTGAAGTCCGCTCTGGCAGAACTCTGGCTGTTAGCCTTGAGGTGGGGACAGGGCCCAAAGGAACCCTCTCTGAGGCCCGGCCCTCTGCTCAGGTCCTACCAGATGCCGGTGCGCGACGAGGAGTCGGAATCCCAGCGTAAAGCCCGTTCCCGCCTCATGCGCCAGTCTCGGAGGTCCACACAGGTGGGGGGTGGAGTGGGCCCCCGACTCCCGGTCCGAGGGAGGAGGGAGCTGGGGTCAGGACTGCGGGGTCTGAGGGCGGGAGCGACTGGGGCTCTGATTTCTGGGGTGAGTCCCAGAGGAGGAGACTGTCTGACGGGACGCCTGTCCCTGCCAGGGGGTGACCCTGACGGACCTGAAGGAGGCAGAGAAGGCCGCAGGGAAGGCCACGGAGCCGGAGACGCCCACCCCGCAGAGCCTGGTGAGAGGGGGCGGGTGAAGGGGCGGGGCGGTGGCACGGGGCTCCCGAAGCCTGAGCCCGCCCCTCTCCCACAGGACCCGACCCGGAGACCCCGAGTCCCTGGGGTCGAGAACTCTGAGGGCCCTGCACAGAGAGGTGAGGTCTGACCTCCGGGAAAGTGCTGCTCACGTCTCACTCAGTCCTTCCCACTGCAGTGCGCCTGGGGCTGGGCCCAGGGACCCTGACACCGTAGGGGGAGGCCCCAGGCGAGGGGTCTGGCTGATTCCTGCCCCTCCCCCAGCAGAGGCGCCCGACGGGCGGGGACCAGGACCACAGGCGGCCAAGGAGCTGCGCAAAGTCGCCAAGGAGCGCAGGGGGCCTGCCGAGGTGAGGGCGGGGCCGGGGGCGGAGCTAGCTGGTGCTGGGGACGGGCACTGGGTGGGGCCTAGCGGGGCCACACCCCTCGGGCCTCCCGCTGACCCCGCCTCCACCGCCGCAGGGGGAGGAGGCGGAGCTGGCGGAGCGGAGCGCGGACTCCAGGTACCTGGCCTGAGCTGGGAGGACGGTTGGGGCTGCCTGTCCCGAGCAGGCAGCGCCCTCTGACGTCCTTCACCCCGACCCCAGCGTTCCGGACGGCCCCGTGTCCCGCCGGCAGCGCCCCCGGCGGGACGTCCACCCAGAACCTGAAGCAGAGCCGGAGGAGGAGCCGGACGCAGGTTTTAGGAAGGTGAGAATAGTAGCCCCACCGCCTGTAGGGTTTAATAGGCTGTAATCTCGGAAGGAAGGTTGGACAATCCTACTTCCGTAGTGATACTGCCTCGGAAACCCAAGGAGGGGTCGCTATGAGTCGGGGCCGACTCGACGGCACATAACAACAACAACAACAATCCTTATGGAGGAGGTCGACTTGTCTTTCTCCCGCCCAGCCGCTGGCTTTGCGGTTTGCAGCTGAGTGCTTAACCGTTTCTGCACCAGGGCTTATGAGGAGCCCTGGTGGCGCCGTAGTTAAGCGCTCAGCTGCTAACCGAAGGGTCACTGTTCAAACCCACCAGCTGCTCTGGGAACAAAGATGAGGCAGTTTGCTTGGGTAAAGATTGCGGCCTTAAGGAGCAGTTCCTCCCTGCCCTCTAGGGGTGCTGAGTCGGAATTGATTCGACAACAACGCGTTTGCTGCCGCCTATGCAGTGACTGGATGTCACTGTGGCTGCAACCACAGGCTCAAGTATAGCAGGGCTGTGAGGTTGGCAGCGACCGGGCAGTGTTCGTTTTGTTGTACATGGGGTCGCTGTGAGTCAGAGCTGACTCAGGGCACCTGACGTGCAGTGACCTGTTGTTACCTGTCACCTGTTACCTGCTAGGCCCCTGCCTCCAGTTTTCCCGTAAAGTTCCCTGCGTCCCACGGTTACCTCGCCCTGCCCCCATTCCCCTGCCTCACCAGCTGCCGTCAGGCCCCCCGTTCCGCCCCCCTCGGGCTGCAGGCCGCCCTGACCCGCCTCCTCCTATGCCCTCAGCTGTATGCAGAGCTGCGCGTGGAAAATGAGCGGCTGCGCGAGGCCCTGACCGAGACGACGCTGCAGCTGGCGCAGCTCAAGGTGGAGCTGGAGCGCGCCACGCAGGTGAAGGCCGAGCCCTGCACGTTGCAGAAACTGGCCCGGAGTGATGGGGGCGGGGTGGCTGGGTGGAACCTGAGGGGCGGGGCTTCTGGTGGGGCCTAAGGAAGGGGTGGGGTTTGTCATCTGGAGCAGTGGGCGTTAGGCTGGTCCTGACTGAGTGGCTTGTGGTCCTGAGTAGGGTGGGGCCTGTTGTCTGGCATAAGGGGTGGGCGAGCTTGTGAATCTGACACTGGGT
>NW_006922313.1:88361-95009 GCF_000298275.1 Orycteropus afer afer | reverse complement strand
TAGTCTGGTATAAGGGGCGGGGCCTGAGGGTGAGTGGGGCTTGTGGTCTGGTGTAAGGGGCGGGGCCTGAGGGTGGGTGGGGCTTGTGGTCCTGGGGGTAGGTGGGGCCGGGAGGCTGGCCGCCCTCCCCAGCAAGGGTGATTTCCTCTTGGCCACTGGGATTTGGGTAGTGTCTCTGAGCCGCACTTTCTCTGTCCTCCCCAGAGGCAAGAACGCTTCGCCGAGAGGCCTGCCCTGCTCGAGCTGGAGAGATTCGTGAGTCGGGCTGGTGGGAGGGCGCCAGACGTGTCCCCAGACCTGAAACCCACCGGGGTCAGGATCGGGTGGGAGCTTGCCCACCCTGCCCCACCTTGCTGTGCTCTGATGCTGGCCGGCCCCCATCCCATCTGAACCCCGTCCTTCAGCCTCTCGCCCTCCCCCTCCCGACGTGTTCCAGGAGCGCCGGGCCCTGGAGCGGAAGGCCGCCGAGCTGGAGGAGGAGCTGAAGGTGAGTGCCAGCGGGGCTCGGGGCAGAGGGCGGAGGCCGGCCCGTGGAGCCCCGTGGCCTCCCTGAGGCCCAGTCGGACCTCTGCGCGACACCCGGTGGCTGCCTGCTGACGCCGTGCCATCCCGCAGGCCCTGTCGGACCTCCGGGCTGACAACCAGCGGCTCAAGGATGAGAACGCAGCCTTGATCCGCGTCATCAGCAAACTCTCCAAGTGACTGGAGGCCCCTCCCCTGCCCCTATTTATGCAGCTGCTTCCGCCACACGCACCCCTTCCCCCGTGTGAACACGAGTGACAGGGCTCCGGGGACGTCTCTGAGAAGCCATAATGCCCCTGGGGATGCGAGAGGAGAGCAGAGTCCCCGGGGGCCAAGGGGGGCTACCCGAGGCCCAGAGGGAGGTGGGAGGCCAAGGCAGGTAGGGGGACGTCGCTGAGAGGGGACTGGGGCTGGAGGCAGGACCAGAAGGGAACCGAGGACCAGGGAACACAAGGACCAGAAGCCAGGGACCAGACAGAGTAGCCGCCCCAGGGGTCCCCCACCTCCCGTGTGACTCCCCCTCGGCCACCCCCTCCCCTTCCTGAGCAGGGATTCAAGAATGTGCCAAGAGCCCTGCCGGCCGCAGCCGGGCGGGCCTGTATATACGGCCTGGGTTGGGTTTGTTCTGTTTTTTTTTCCTGAGGGCCACATCCATGTGCAATAGAGAGGGACGTCTTTTATTTTTGCTGCCCCCTCCCCACCCACTGCCCGGGGCAGGGGGAGAAGGTATTTTTGAGACAAAGGTTCAGGCATCGCCAATAAAGACGTGAAGTTGCCACCCAGTGACTGCTGTTCCGGTCCGAAGTGGGGGGCTTCCCGGTTCTGTGCTGCGGGGTTGTGGGCGTCAGACCAAGCCCCCGGCCTTCTGGGCTAGGCATTGAGGGGTGGGTGCGTCAGGAAGGGCACGGAGATGGACCCAAGGCCCCCAGCTCGGGCTGACACAAGCAAGGGCGACGAGAAGGGTGTCCTGAAGCCGGAGGAGGCCACACCAAACCAAACAAGGGCGGCAGCCAAAGCAAGGCAGCCCTCGCATCACGGGACGGTGGGGAGCAGGGCTGAGAGACGGGCGAGGACCCAGTGCCCTGAGGGAGCGGAAGGTTTCCGGCTGGGCTGCTGAACCGTGGTCAGGGAGCCTGGGGCGGGGCCTGGATGCTGGGATCCACTGGGATGCTGGGAGACAAGCCTGGAGGATGAGGGGAGGCTCCCGAGCAGTGCGTATGTGAGCTGGGCCGGGAGGGCTGCACAGGCGCTCAGCAGGTGGAGAAAGGGCCTCCAGCCCACGGAGACCACAAGCGCAAAACCCCAAGACTCGGGCAGCATGGGCTGGAGGCAAGGCCAGGAAGGAACCAAGGGCCGGAAGCCCGAGACCGGAGTAGCCACCCTGGGGTCCCCCATCTCACGTGATGCCAAGTTACCCGTCCCCTTCCCTAACGGGGATTTGAGGATGTGCCAGGAGCTCTGGGGGCCGCAGCCAAGTGGGTGTGTATATGTGGACTTGGCTTGGTTGGCTTGCTTTCCTGAGGCCCACATCCAAGCGGGTGTGGGAAAGATGCCGCCTTTTTTGCTGCTCAGGAGAAAGGAAACAGGAGGCTGGAAAGGCCCGGTAGCGGCCACACCACTCCGGGCCTTGAATGCCAGGAAACGGAAGGGTTTCGAGCAGTGGAGGGACTGGGACACCGGGTATGCAAAGACCCCTGTGGGGCGGACTGGGGGCCGAGAAGGTCAGGAGGAAGCCTGGGTTGGGGCCCTGGGGATGGAGAGAAGGGAGCTGAGAGAAACTACCAAAGACGGTGAGGTCCTCTCCCAGACAGGCTTGTGACTGGGGCGAGCGTGCAGGTTCCCGGGCCCTCTGGCTGCCCGGTAGGTAGAGAGGTGAAAGTAGTTGACAGGCAGCTGCGAGGCGGCTGTTTATAGACTGGACAGCATACTCCACCGCACGAGGCTCCCGAGTGCGCCCACTACCGGGCACGAACTGCAAGCATTCTCCGTAAATTGCCTCCACGCCCCGCCCCCCGCCGCTCCCGGCCAATCCGCGAGCTCAGGCGGGCCTCCGGCGAGGGCAGGTCCATGTGTCCGCTGGGGTTGGGGGAAGGCCATCTCCTTGGGTGGGGAGAGTTGGAAGAGTCCATCCTCCCACAGGGCGCGAGGAAATCCGCTGCCCTGAAACTTTCTGCAGCGGGTCAGATGACCTCCGTTTCCGCCTCGCCTTCCACCTTCTTCTTTTGCTTTTCCATCACCGCCTCCAGTTCTGACACTTTTTCCGAGTCCTGCAGGGCGGGAGTGGCTATTAGGAACCCGGTGCCCGGGCCCCCAGCTCCCTCCTCGCCTGGGCTCAGGGAAGCATGCGGCCGTCCGCTCACCTCCAGCAGCGCGCGCTGCACCATGACCTGGCTGTACACGCGCGCCCCCTCCTCCGGGCTCACAGCCCGGAACTCCTCCTTCTGCAGCGAGAAAAGCTGCGCACCGTTCAGCACGCCCAGAGCGTCCACCGTGCTGAGGAGGCGCAGTGGGGTGCTGTCAGGAAGGCTAGCCATTCACAGCTTCAGCCTCTCCAGCCCCCGCCAATCACATCACGCCTGCTAGCCATTTGTCCAATCAGCAGAACTCTAGCCATCGAGGGCGAGACACTATGGAAGTCTGGACAGGATCGGAAAGCCCCCTTTCCCACCCACCAATCACAGAGCACCCTACTTCAGGGCGGGGCCAGGCTTCCCTGGGGACTCCAACCTGAACCTGAGAAAACCAAAGCCAATCACGGCTTGTTGCAACAGGACAGACGCTCGCTTTGGACCAATCCCGGGTTCCTGTGTCTTGCCACGTCCTCCCTGGGCCAATCAGAACGCTCGAATCTCACTGCCCTCACAACCAGCGAGCTGGCGCTGGCACCACTCACCTGGAACTAAAGCCCTTGGCCTGCAACCAGGCGCGGACTTCCGAGGCATCTGAGCGGGGACTGAGCTGTGACTCTTGCGCGCGGGGGCCCGAGGCGGCGCGGCTGGGGCCCGAGCGGCCCTGAGCCAGGCGCGCCTGCAGCTCCTCGTTGATACTGAGCATCTGGGAGAATTTCTCTGCGGGCGAAAAATCCGGAGGGTGGGGGCTCAGGGGCTCCGACACCCCGGAGACAAGGGCCCACGTGCTGCTTCTGAGCGTTGGTTTCCCCGGAGTGCCTCCACCACTCACCCTTTTCGCTGGGGTCCAAGTTGTTGATACCATCGCAGCCGTCCCAGGGGGGTCGACCTAATGCCGGGACCGGGGCTGGGGCCGGAAGCGTGGTGCTCGGCTTCGGCAGGCCAAGGATGAGCCCCGGCCCGTCTTCCTTCTGGAGAGAAACCTGTTGAGTCCCCAGGCACCTCCTACAGACCTAGCCCCCAGCCCCTCCAAGACCGGAGTCGCTCGCCCCCGCTCACCACGTTGTGCGCAGGGCTTCGGCACCCCTGGGGTCCTGAGTGGGGTGTCAGGATATTATACGGCACATAGCCCTCCTGTCCCTGCTGGTCTCGAACTTTCCACCACTTGCGGCTGCTATCCAGGACCTGGGGACAGGGGCAGAGCTCAGAGCCTGGGTTTCTGGCCCGGGCTAGGTTTCCTCCTGCCCACCAGCCCTCTAACCTCCAGTACATCCCGATGCTGGACCGACAGCTCGCTGCTATTGCGGCCTTGGAAGCTGTAATTACACAGGACCCACTTGCGCCCCACCACCGCCGGCGTCGGCACTGGCGCCGGCCCGGGCTCCAGCCGAGGCTCAGCTTCTAACTCTGCCTCCTGTTGACTGAGGACAGGGTGGAGGGTAAGGAGGCAGTCAGGGCCCCTGCTCTGGGCTGCAGGGTGCCAGTGTGAGCTGGTTAGAGCCAAGCAGGATGCGAAGCGGGGGCCTGTGTTAATACTGTTAATAAAACCCCAGCTGCCATGGAGTCGCGTCCAACCCATAGCGACCCCGTGTGTGTGCAAGAGGAACTGTGCACATGAGAGTTTCAATGGCAGATTTTTTTGGGGGAAGTGGCTTTCCAGGACTTTCTATCCAAGGCACCTTTGGATGTATTTGAACTTCCAACCTTTTGGTTAGCGACCAAGTACATTAACCCTTTGCAGTACCCAGCAACTCCTACTGTAAACAGAGACTGGAAATTGGAATGCTAGCCTGAACTTATTTGTACTCGACTTGCTCTCCCACCAGCCATCTGTCAGTTTGTGGTCCTCCGCATGCCTTGAGTGTTGCTGGAAGCTATGCCCCTGGCATTTTAAACACCAGCAGGGTTCCCCTTGGTGGACAGGTTTCCGCAGAGCTTCCAGAGTAAGACCAGGAAGAATGACCTGTGGATCTACTTCTGAAAACCAGCCAATGAAAACCCTATGGATCACACAGAATACAGTCTGACACACTGCTCATAGACAAGCCCACTCAGCTGGAAGGAACTCACAATGGAGTGCACTCACCCGTGGGCTCAAGTAACACTGGGCAAGCATTGGGGCCCACCCTACAGCAGCTGACCAACAGTAAGTTGCCTGGTGCAGTGCTCGAGCACAGGATGTGGAGAGGACCATCACCCCCATTTTACGGATGGGAAAACAGGCTCAAGTCACTTGCCCCAGGCCACGCAGCTAAACCAGCTGTTATTTATTGAGCATCTACTATGCGCCAGGCTCCTGCACAGTGAGAATTAATAAGCATAATAAAAACAATAGCAAACACTTACATAGCACCTACTGCATGCCAGGCAATGTTCACAGTCTGTTCTATACATTAGAAAAAAAAAAAATCCACAGCCATTGAGTGGATTCTGACTCACAGCGCCCCTAGAGGACAGAGTGGAACTGCACCACAGGGTCTCCAAGGCTGTCAATCTTCACAGAAGCAAAGCCCAAACCACACCCACTGCTGTGGAGTCCATTCTGACCCACAGCGCCCCTAGAGGACAGAGTGGAACTGCACCACAGGGTCTCCAAGGCTGTCAATCTTCACAGAAGCAAAGCCCAAACCACACCCACTGCCTGGAGTCTATTCTGACCCACAGCGCCCCTAGAGGACAGAGTAGAATTGCCCCACCGGGTTTCCAAGCCTGTCAATCTTGACAGAAGCCGACCGCCTCATTTCTCCTGAGGAGTGGCGGGTGGGTTTGAAGCACCAGCCTTCTGACTAGCAACTGAAAGCTTTAACCCCTGTGCCACCAGAGCTCTTGACTGGATGTTCACAGCACCCCTGTGAGGAGGGTGCCAGGATCATATTCTTTTACAGGAGAAAGAGCTGGGACAGAGGGAGGACAAATGGCTTGCCAAGGTCACAGAGCAAGAAAGAAGCCGGGCTGGCCTGGGCCCGAGGCAGGCTGGCCGGGAGTTCGTGCCCAGACCACTCAAGCTGCCCCATGCATCCAGCTAGGCTTGAACTGGAGCTCCGCCGTGGCCCTGATCTCTTAACGGTGAGCCTGCAGGATCCGTAGGTCCCTTATCCTTCCAGGGAGGGGTTACAGTTATTCCCACCTCCCCTGCACAGCACTGGCGGCTCAGGGGTGAGCTAAAGGCTGGGGGTGTCAAGTGCAAGATTCAGATGCATGACGAGCAGAGGGGGTTCCGTGCCACCAGGCAGCTGGGTGTAGGGGACAGAATTTCTTGGAGCCCCAGTAAGAGTGGCTCAGCATGGATCAGACCTACCTGTGCAGGTGAGAGGGGGGTCTTCAGGGCCACGGTGCCCCCTGTGTGGGGCTGCTACTGACGTCCTGCTGCGACCACGCCTCCCGGGCCCTCAGCCAGACCCCCCTTCTTTTTCTCCAGCTCTGTGGCTTGTTTTGCTTCTTAGCTCACATTGCTTCCCTCCAGTACACCCTCTACTTGCTCAAGGACCCTAGACTCCTGGCCTCTAGCCCCTCCAGCCCCCAGAGACCCAGGGGGCCAGGTCTCAAGCTTTAATGGCCTTCAATCTTTGAATCCTTAAAGGCAGCAGGGCTGACACTCAACAGACCCACTGTCGTGGAGTCCATTCTGACCCACAGCGCCCCTAGAGGACAGAGTGGAACTGCCCACAGGGTCTCCAGGGCTGTCAATCTTCACAGAAGCAAAGCCCAAACCACACCCACTGCTGAGTCTATTCTGACCCACAGCGCCCCTAGAGGACAGAGTGGAACTTCCCACAGG
>NW_006922313.1:80368-88106 GCF_000298275.1 Orycteropus afer afer | reverse complement strand
CCATTCCGACCCACAGCGCCCCTAGAGGATAGAGTGGAACTGCCCACAGGGTCTCCTAAGCTGTCAATCTTCATGGAAGCAAAGCCCAAACCACACCCACTGCCCTGGAGTCCATTCTGACCCACAGCGCCCCTAGAGGACAGAGTGGAACTGCACCACAGGGTGTCCAAGGCTGTCAATCGTTCCTGAAGCTGACTGCCTCATCTATCTCTTATGGAGTGGCTGGTGGGTTCGAACCACTGACCTTTTGGTTAGCAGTCAAATGCTTTAACCATGGTGCCACCAGAGCTCCTCAATACCCACCAGGGACTTTGACAATTGCTTGAGCCCTTGGGGAACCTAAAGCCCACTGTCCCAGCCTTCACCACTAACACAGAAACCTGTTCTCAGCCCTTGAAGCCCCAAGCTCGCTTCTCTTAGCTTTCAGGGCTCCCCAACCCCAACCCAAGGTCTTCTTCAAACTCAATGATCTGATTCCCCAAGCTCTTCGCTCAAATACCCTGAGCTTTGTACTCTTAGGGACCCAGGCATGGAGCTTCCCAGTCCCACGAACACCAAACTGCCTACTTCTGCCAGTCCTGAGGACCCAGGGGTCCAACTGTTCAGACTTCACCCTCTCAGGGTCCCCCTCCCAGCCCCTCTTCCCTCTGACCCCGCCATCTGGGCCTCAAGCGCCCTCCCTCCTCCCTGAATCCAAGTCTGGGCCCCGCCCTCCCCTCCCAGCTCCTCCCCTATCCCAGCCCCGGCCCCGCCTCCTCACCACCTCACCCACCTGCCAAGATCCGGGAAGGGCAGATGGAGAAAAAAAGGGACAGAAAGAAAAGAGGCGGGGTCAGCGTCAAGAGGCAGCGCTCCGGGACCCCAGCTGCCCCACCTAGCTTGGGCAGACACTCACCCATTGGCAGCGACCTGGGGGGCGCTTTGCTGGAGGAAGGAAGAGAACAGTGGGTCAGGGAGGGCTGGCCTGCGCCCGGACTTCCTGTCTCTGCCGCCCTCTGACCCTCAGCCTCACCTGCCGGCGTCTCCGCTCGTGCTGTAGCTGTTTGTCCACCGGGTCCTCCCAGGCACGGCCCTGCGGGTCGGTGGCCGGGGGCTCCCAGCCGCTGTAGAACTCGGGGATGTAGGGGGACCCCTCCTCTGGGGGAAGCTCCACCCTGTGGGGGTCGGCCTCTGGCTTAGTCTTGCCTTTAACTACACTAAGCTCTCCTCCAACCACTCCCCCTCTGATCCTTTTTGCCAAGCCTCGCCCCAGCGTCTCAAACTCGCCTGTTTCCAAACCAGGTTCTAGCTACACAAATCCCGCCCCTTTCACCTAAGCCCCGCCCTAGTCAGCCGCGAAGCGCTCAGACTCCGCCTCCTCTACAAGCCTATAGGTCGGTCACACTTTTTCTAAGCTCCTCCCTTGCCCTGTAGCCCCGCCCCATTCATCTAACCGCTGCTTTTATCCCAATCTGATAGTCAGACCGCTCACGCTAATTTCCAACCTTTCCTCCAATCAGATCCCAGCTTTTGTCCCAGGTTGTATCCTTCTTCCATTCTTTGGCCACACCCTTCTAGCTAAGACCGATCGCTAACCCTTTTGTCCAATCAGGATGCCCCCTGCTTCTCAGGCCCCTTCTGCCCCTCCAATCACCGAGTCCCTGCCCTCAGCCACGCCCCTCACCCAGGCCTGGTCCAAGAGTCCCCCAGCGAGATCCAGAGCGCGTGTTCACGTGGGTTGACAGTGTCCCGCAGCAATACCACTGCTTCGGACGTCAAGTGCGGCCGCCGCACAGCGCTCGCCAATTGCGGGCCGCCCGATGTGTCCACGATCTGCGACGGGAGCGGGAGTGGGCACGAGAGCTTCCTAAAGTCTAACCCCCGACCTCCCTGCTGCAGAGGCAAACTGAGGCCCATGGGGTGGGTCTCACCATCTGCAGGGGTCCGAACAGGAAGTGCACCAGCTCTGGGGAGGAGGGGTCAGCGATGTTGTTGCGCAGCCTGGCCTGCGGGGCGTGGACGAGTCAGGTTCACTTTGAACCTGGCTTCCTCCTTGCCATCCCTCTGCCCCCAATACCCCAGGCCGGACGTGTCCTCACCAGCAGGCTGAAGGCGTACTTGATTTTCCGAAGAACCTCCGTGTACTCTGCCTCCAAGGGCGGCTTGGCCCGAAGCGTCAGCAGGCCCTCTGTGGGGTCGAGGGCGGGGCGGACAGGGTGATGGGGAAGACGAGACAGAGGGTCAGAGTGAGTCAGCCATGAGGAGTCCGACCTGGCCTGCGGTGCCAGGGGAGGCCCCAGGGAGACAGGAGACATTTGGAGGAAGCGGGAGAGTGAGTGTTCAGGCTCCCACTAGGGGGCGCGCCTCACCCCCAGCGGCGCGTCGCCGGTTCCTGCGGCTGCGCTCTCGGTGCTGCAGGACGCGGGCCGCCTCCGCAGACTTCTGCAACCTGGATACGAAGGTCTCCACGTCATCGAACACATGGTTCAGGATATCCTGGGGGCCAGAGAACGTGGACGCGTGGGGCTCCTGAAGCCTGAGATTCTTGCTCGGGTGGTTTGAAGCCCTCAGCCAAGAACTCCTAGCCACGCCTCTAGATGGCTGGTCCCGCGCCAACCTCCTAGCCCTGCCTCTAGCCCCGCCCCACGCCGTTGTTGTTGTTGTTATGTGCCGTCGAGTCGGCCCCGACTCATAGCGACTCCTCCTTGGGTTTCCGAGGCAGTATCACTACGGAAGTAGGATTGCCCAACCTTCCTTCCGAGGAGTGGCTGGTGGGTTTGAACCGTCAGCCTTCTGGTTAGCAGTCAAGTGCCTTAGCCACTATGCTACCAGAGCCCCACGCCGTAGCCCCACCTATAGTCCGGCCCCGCGTCTGCTCACCACTTCCCGCTCTGCCTGCAGACTGGCCATGTCAGGCCCCCGGGACCCTAAGTCCGGAGAGGCAGGGTAAGCGCTGTTGAAGGTGGCCACCAGGCCGTGCGCCCGGGCCTCTTCCACCTCGGGAATGGGCTCCGACTTGGGTCGCCTGTTTCCCGCGCCGGGCTCCGCTGGGCTGATCACTGCGCGGACCGACGGGCGGCGCTGTAGGGGCGGCGTTTCCGCTCCGGGCGAGGGGCCGCGCTGCAGCTCTTCCTGCGTCGCCCTGCAGAGGGAGAAGGGGGAACTGAGGCTGGTTCGCCCGAGGGCCCCAAGGAGGGAGAAATTCGGGGCTCAGGATGAGGGACATTGGGCCCAAAAGCTCCGCGGAGGGAGAAATCCTAGCTTTGGGGAGGTGGGCGCTTCTGTAAAGGGAGCCAGGGTAGAGAGGGCGGAGAAACTGAGAGCTGGAACAGGGAGAAGTTGAGTCCCGGAGAGGCCGGTAAACATATCCGGAAGGTCCAGGCAGGACTTGAACCAGAGTTTGCTCGACTCCACTCAAAACTCGCTGTTCTGTGCCAGGCTGGGCTTATCGGTCCATTTCTCAGACGCGGAGACTGAGGCCCAGGGAGCGCAAGCCGGGCCCTCTGCCCTCGCGTCCAGCCTCCTCCCTCTCCTCCCCACCCTCCGCTCCCCCTCCAGCCCCTCACCTGAGCGCCGCTGCTCTGCGCTCTCCGCGGCCCGAGCGGTAGCTGTGCAGCGCCCCCTGGACGTCCTCGCGAATCAGCTCCGCCTGCCAATCATGCAATCAGGCCCCGCCTCTCCCCGGCCCCACCCACTGTCCTCCCTGGGCCACGCCCCTGACCCATTCCTTCACGCCTGTGGACTCACGCCCACGCCTTGAACTCAGGCCTTCCATGTCCTTGCCCTAGGTCACGCTCCCACACGTGGTGGCCCTGCCCAGGGATTCTTTTCTTTCCTTTTTGCAGTGTTCTTGGATTCGTATCCCCTGCATCACACACTTGGCCCTACACTCTTGCTAGCTGCTTCCCCACACCCTCCCGTGTTCTGTCTATACCCTCAGACGATTCCATATTCGATCTCCTCATCCTATCTGGATCCCGAGTCCAACCGATTTGCAAACCGCGCCCCCTTCTAGAGTCCCTCTCGCACCACACCTCCCTTAGCCCCGCCCCCGCCCATCTCTCAGGCCACACCCTGCCTTAGCGCTAACCCCGCCTCTCCCCAGGCTACGCCCACAGAGTAAAGGCCACGCCCAGGCTCTTCAGGCTCCGCCCACTTCCTGCCTCATCTTTGCCTTGCGGGCAGCGCTCACCCCGATGCTGAGGCCTTGGAAGAAGTGCACGTCTGGCTGCAGGCGCTCGGGCTCCTGACACACAAGGAGCAACAGCGAACGGTTCCGGCCGGGTAGCACCACCGCGTCGCATCGCACGATGGCGCCCAGCGGGTACGACTCCAGCTCTTCCTGCGGGGTGGGACGGGGCGGTGAGCTGGGTCCCGGAGCCAGTAATGGCACAAAATGGCGACAGCAGTGGTTAGTAGGTACGGGCATGGGACGGACAAGCCACGAGTTTTGGAATAAGCACCCTGACTTTTTAAACAATCACCCCCATTTTACAGATGAGGTTGGTAGGGTGCAGAGACGAGGGAGGGAGTCACTTGCCAGTGTTCACAGAGGAAGGTTGAACAGGGGTGAAGACTCAGACTTGGGTCCCCAACCGGCTCAGCCCAGCCACCCCTCCACTCACAGGGCACCCCCCAGCACCTTGGAGACGGGGTCAAGCAGCGTGACGTGGTCGGGGGACACTCGCAGCAGCATCTCCTGCGCCCACACGCGGCCCTGGTTGTCCATGACGGCCAGCTTCCGCGAGGCATCTTCCACAGTGTGTACACCATCGTCCTCACCCAGGCAGAACGTCACCAGGTGCTGGCACAGGCCACAGAGAAAGCGTGAGGCCAGAGATGCAGGGGGCGGGGCACTTCAGACGCTTCTAGCCTGGAACACCTCCTCCAGGAAGCCTTCTCTGATCACCTGCCCCTCAACTCGCCTTCCCCCCCAAGACCCTCTGTTTCTCTTTCTTTGGGGTCTGTCTTCCCACCGAGATTGGAGGCTCTTTGAGGGCAGGGCAGGGGGTCTGATAAATGTCTAACCAGTTGCCCTGGAGTCGATTCTGACTTACGGCGACCCCGTGTGTCAGACGGGGTGCTCCATGGAGTTTCAGTGGGTGATTTTTGGAAGCAGATCAGGCCTCCCGAGGTGCCTCTGGGGGGACTTGTATTTCCAGCTCTTCCATTAGAAGCTGAGTGTCTTATCTGTTGCACCACCCAGAGACCCTGCATCCTATCTAAGACTCTCTAAGTGAGGGGCCCTGGCGGCTCAACACTTAAGTGCTTGGCTACTACACGAAAGGTTGACGGTATGAACCCACCAGTGGTTCCGCGGGACAGAGACCAGACAGTCTGGCCCCGTAAATATCACAGCCCAGAGCTCCCTACGGAACGATTCTGCTCAGTCACACGGGGTCGCCCTCGCGCCCAGCGGCACGCGGAGCCCCCACGCCTTCGCGTGGGCGGCCACAGTGCCCCCTGCTGGCTGCAGGTGGTACTACCTGGCACCTGCTGCGGGCTGTCTGCTCGCCCAGAATGCATCCGAATCGCCCCTGGAGCCTGACTACCAGGACGGGGGTTGGTTCCAGGACAGGGTGGCAGGCTGCGGTGGACGTGAGAGCCCCAGTTGAACACCGCGTCCGAGGCTCGGCGGGGGAGAGCCCTTGGGTAGCAGGGCCATCTCCTCACTTCCCTCCACTTGGGCCCCTAGTGGCTCTCAGCGACCCGTCGCTTCCCCCACTAGACGGTGGCTCACAGACCCCAGACTCACATTGACTGGATACTGGGACACGTCGGCCATAACCACCGTGGAGTAACGCTTCCTCTGCTCTGCAAGGTGGGGAGAGGAACCCACGAGTCCGGCCGCTGGCCCGCCTCCCTCAGACCCAGGGGTCCTGACCCCAGCCCCGCCTCCCTCGGACCCAGGGGTCCTGACCCCCAGCCCCGCCTCCCTCGGACCCGGGAGTCCGGCTCCCAGCCCTCCTCCCTTGGACCCAGTTTCTGGGCTTTACTTGCCACCACACTCACCATAGATGGACTTGGCACTTGGTTTGGGGGCTGCTTCGGGGCTAGTGAAAGGAGAGAGGGGCGAGAGGGTCGTGAGGACCTGGGGCAGGTCCCGCAGAGCATCCCGCAGGGCAGTGCGGACTTTCTTGGGAGAGCAGTGGGGAGCCATGGAGGGTTCCAACAGGGGAGAGAGGGCAGGGCCAGAGCTGGGCTTGAAGAAGACGGAGAAGGCGGTGCTATTGGGTGGCGGTGGGAGTGTGGCGTCTAATGTACGACAGAGCTGGGTGCGGAGCCCCCACCTGCCACTGCCTTGCTGTGGGACCCCGGGCAGGGGGCTTCACCTCCCCTGCCCCATTCCCTCCCCCGCAGCAGCCGTCTGGGGGGCTCTTGGGAGCGTTCACGCCCGAAGCAGCCTGGGTGTGTTTGTCACCGCAGTATCTGTTAGTACAACGCTGGAGCTGAGGGCTGAGGACATGGTGGTTGCTCAAGAAACAGGAATGTATGTGACAATAGCATTCATGTTTGTCACAGACGGAGAATCTTGCCCTCCACCCTCGGGGCCAGGCTCTCCCCAGCCAAACCCGCCTCTGCCTCCTCCCTTCAACACCCCCTTCCAAGTCACCTTCTCCAAGAAGAATCCTGGGGTCCCCATGTTTCCAACCAAAATAACAGGAGCTCCAAGCTCAGGTGGGGCTGAGAGGGACTGAGAAACCCTTTCAGCCGCCAAACCCCTGGTCTTGTCCTGCCTCCCGTAGTCAGGTCTTCACACAATTTGATTACCTCCGATGCAACTGTTCCCACCCAACTCTGTGCCTGTTTGCTGCTCCTTCCGGGAGATTTCAGCTTCCCTGTCAACAGTCCTCATTTTGTAGGGGAGAGTCGGTAGCCACCGGGGGCAATGGCAGAGCCCTTGCCAGGGCCAGGCCCAGCCCAGGCAGGAAGGCGCCCAGCACTGACGCTGGAAGTCATCCCCGTTCCCAGAGGAGGGACCGAGGCTCCGAGCGGGGACGTCTGAGGCCGGGATCCCACTCCCCTGCTGAGCTAGCAGGGGCCCAGCCAGGCAGGGAGGGCGGCAGCCCAGCCCCTTCCTAGTGGCCACACTGGGGTCCACGCGGCCCGCAGGGCTGGTCACGGGGTCAGGGGCGGGGGGCAGGGAGGGCAGGGGGGCACTTACCCGGTGGTGGCGCTCATGGTGCTGAGAACGGAGAGAGCCTCTGCCCGCCTGGAGGTGCCCTGGGGACCAGCAGGGAGGGGAGGGCCGACGAGGCCCACGGAGAGCTGCGGTTCCCACTCCCCTCTTCCCTGAGACGCAGGGGTCCGGACCCCCAGCCCCCCTCCCCCACACCCGGGCGTCCCGGCCCCCAGCCCCCGTCCCTGACCCACACACACCCGGGGGACCCTGAGCCTCTTCCTCCCGGGCCCCTGCTCACCTGCCCGTCAGGCTCAGTCAGACGAGACTGTCCGCTCAGGTCTGCCGCCCGGCCACCGGCCCCTCCTACTGCCTCCCAGTGCTGTCCCGCCTCCGCATACCTGAGCTCCCGACCTGGCACAGCCTGGAGGCGGCCATGGCCGGGGTGGGGCCCGCCGAGGGTGGAGGGGCCGGGGCTGCCTCCGGGGAGCCTGCCACCTGTGTTGTCTCCGTCCCAACAAAGCAATGGCGACAATCGTCTGAGGTCACCCCTGCCCCCTCGGAGTGGAAAGCTCTGCCTTAATGGCCCCTTCAAATCCTGCCAGTAATGGTGGTGGGGTGCGGGAGTCAGAGGGTTAA
>NW_006922313.1:74142-78812 GCF_000298275.1 Orycteropus afer afer | reverse complement strand
GGCAGTGGGTGTGGTTTGGGCTTTGCTTCTGTGAAGATTGACAGCCTTGGAGACCCTGTGGGCAGTTCCACTCTGTCCTCTAGGGGCGCTGTGAGCATGCACTCCAGGGCAGTGGGCTCTACCCAAAAGGATGTAAAAACAGTGGAAGGTCATCCATGCAGGAAATAGGCGAGACCGCTGGACTCCAAGCCCAGGCCTCCAGTGCGGGAGCCTCTGCTAGTCTTTCCCAATATCAGTCACCTCCCTCCCAGGTTCCTGCCCCCACCACTTACCTGGGCTATTGCAGTAGCCACCTCAGTGGCCTCCGCACTTCTGTCCTCCCTCCCCCAGTCTGGACTGAACACCTGCTCCTGCAGAAACCTGACTCAGCTCTCCTCACTCCTTTGCTCACAATCGGCCACCGCCCCTTTACCCTTCAGATAAGAGCCGCCGCCTCACGGGGCCTGAAAGGACACGGCCTGTCACGCCTGACTTCACCTCTGTGCCCCTCCACGTCACTGGCGTCCTTGCAGTTCCTGGAGCAAGTCCTGGCTGCCTCCGGGCCTTTGCACGAGCTGTTTAAGGTGCTTCAAAGGCTCTTCCGCCAGATAGCCTCATGATTCCTTCCCTCCCCTCCTTCCAGTCTTTGCTGGAAGGTCCCCTTCTCAGAGAGGCCTGGTGACCGCTCTCTTTAAATGGCAGCACTCCTTAACCCCCCCACACACACCTTCTACCCGCTGCCCCCCGCGTCATTGTTCTCTCCAGAGCTCACCTCAGTCTAACTCCCTATAAAACCAAACTGGTTGCCGTGAAGTCAGTTCTGCCTCGCGATGATGCCGTGTGTGGCAGAGGATTGCGGGCCGTCATGTTTTCAACGGCTGCTGTTTGAGAACTAGGCCGCTGGGCCTGTGTCCTGAGGCGCCTCTCGGCGGACTCCCAGGTGGCAGCCGTGCACATCCACCGATCGCAGTGCCCAGGTGTACTTGCTGCAAGGTGCTGTCCAGTCAATTCCGACGCACGCTGACCCCTGTGTGACCCGCTTCATTGGTCCATGTTACGTCCCCCGAGTAGAACGTAACGTCAAGAAAGCCCGGGATCTCGTGTGTCCCCCTCCCCTGCTCTCCCCTCAAAGCACACAGAACCGGCTCAGCATGTAGAGGTTCCGGGGAGATGTTTGTTGAATGAATGCATGACCTCTTTGCATTTGGAGCCTTCGTGGCTCAGCACAGTGGACCCGACAGCCTCCGCTGGTGAACTGGAAGCCAGAGAGTGCACGCTGGCCCTGGATGGACTGGGATAAAGGACAGAGGGAAAGAGGGACAGTGAGACGGGGCAGCGTGCAGGCCACGAGAACAGGTTGGCAGGGGTTCAAATCGTTGCCGGTGACGGGGGCCATCAAGTCGGCTTTCGCCTCACACCAACCCCACGTGACAGAGTAGATCCGCCCCAGAGAGTTTCCTAATATTTACAGAAACCCATCACCAGGTCTTCTCTCCTATGAGCCACTGGTGGGTTTGAATCTCCAATCTTCGGTTAGCAGCGAAGAACTTAATCACTATGCCACCAGGGCTCCTTCTGTAATGATTGTTGTTGTGTGCCATCAAGTCGGACCCGACTCTTAGTGAGCCTTCCTTGGGTTTCCGAGGCAGTATCACTATGGAAGTAGATTGCCCAACCTTCCTTCCCAGGAGTGGCTGGTGGGTTTGAACCGCCTGCCTTCTGGTTAGCAGTCAAGTGCCTTAGGCACTACGCTACCGGAGCTCAGTGCTACCCTGACACACATGGGGTCACTACGAGTTGAAATTGACTCCGTGCCTGCAGGTTTGTTTTGTTTGTTTTTAATTTGAGGCAGGGGGATTCAGAGTCTAGTTTGTCTTTTTTTAAATTTGAGGCGGGGGGATTCAGAGTCTAGTTTGTTTTGTTTTTGAATTGGAGGCGGGGGTCGCAGAGTCTAAGTTGAAGTGCCTGGCTCTCTTTCCCTGTTGTCGCCAAGCTGTGTGGAGACGGAGCCCGGTGCATTCAGGACTCAGCTCCACTCTTAACGCATCGCGGAGAACGAGGAAGGCATTGTTGCTGCGAGTGTCATGGCCACTCACGCGGCTTCCTGAGAGGCGCTGAAGACCGCTTCATCCACCATGGCCCACCACGTGGAGTCCCGAGGCTGCCAAAGCCTCAGACCAGCGCCAAGCCCGCCTTCACCTGCTGGCATTCAGCTGTGACGAGCCCATGAGCTGGTGAGTAGCGATGCCATCTCTGTGCCGGGCGGGAAATCACGGATGGAGGTGGGGGCTAGAGTCGAGGGGGAGGCTGTGGCCCTTCTGCGGGGCAGAACTGACGGGGGAAGGTTCCCTGGGGTGGCTGGCTGCAGTGTGCTGGTTAAGGCCTGTGGCAGAGAATCTCAGGTCGACGTCATCATCGAAGAATATCCCCAAGCAAGAAACAAGCAAACTAAAAAAGGGGTTCGAAGACACACGTGAATAACTAACATTGACTTGCCCGTGGGACTCTAGGCAATTATTCAACCTGAGTGAGTCTCTGTGTCCTGTCCGCAACATGGGGACAACGGGACCCATTTCATAGGATGTTGTCAGGCTACCACGGCCGAGCGTCGCTTACCGTCCACGATACGTTCTGAGAAGTGGACGCCGTGCGGACACCACCTTCTAGTCCTGTCCTACTTTTCTCTAAGCTTCTCGAACAAGCTTCGTGCCTTGGCAGTGACTGTCAACGTGCTGAGAGGGATTTGCTGGTGTTTGGTCCTCAATCCGCCTCATTAGCGATTCCTCCGTATCTGATGGAGGTGCCTCTCGATTAGCAGGACTTTCTTCTGTGGCACTGCTGAGTGGGTTTGAACTGCCAGCCTTTGGGGTAGGAGCAGAGAACGGTCATGCACACACTCCTCATGGAAGCAGGGGGCCAGGCCTCTCTGCTGGGAATCACCGCGTGGCCTCGAACCACTGACCTTTTGGTTAGCAGCTGAGCATTTAATGGTTTGCGCCACCAGGGCTCCTGAGATTAAAGACCGTCTCAAGAAATAGATTTGACACACTGAACACTAACGACCAAAGACCAGATGAGTTATGGGATGACATCAAGGACAGCAAACACAAAGAAAGCAAAAGGTCGTTAAAAAGACAGGAAAGAAAGAAAAGACGAAAGTGGATGTTGGAAGAGACTCTGAAACGTGTCCTTGAATGGAGAGTAGCTAAAGCAAATGGAAAAGATGCTGAAATAAAAGAAGTGAACAGAAGATTTTAGAGGGCAGCTCGAGAAGACAGAATAAAGTATTATAATGAAATGTACAAAGACCTGGAGTTAGAAACCAAAAGGGAAGAACATGCTCAGCATTTTTCAAACTGAAAGAACTGAAAAAAACATTCAAGCATCCAGTTGCAGTGGCCAAGAGTTGTATGGCAAAATAGTGAACGACGCAGGAAGCATCAGAAGAAGGTGGAAGGAACACACAGAGTCACTGCACCACAAAGAACTGGTTGACACTGAACCATCTGAGTAGCATATGGTCAGGAACCGATGGTGCTGAAGGAAGACGTCCCAGCTGTACTGAAGGCATCGGTGACAAACAAGCCTCCAGGAGGTGACAGAATACCCAGAGATGTTCCAACAAACGGGCGCCGCACTTGTTGATGCCAAGACATTTGGAAGATAGTCCAACTGACTGGAAGAGATCCATATTTGTGCCCATTCCAAGGAAGAATGGTCCAGCAGAATTCTGAAATTATTGAACCATATCATTAATGTCACACACAAGTAAAATTTTGCTGAAGATGATTCAAAAATGGTTGCAGCACTATGTGGACCGGGAACTTCCAGAAATGCAGGCTGGATTCAGGAGAGGACGTGGGACGAGGGCTATCATTGCTGATGTCAGATGGATCTTGGCTGAAAGCAAAGAACACCAGAAAGATGTCTGCCTGTGATTTATTGGCTGTGCAAAAGCATTCGATGGTGTGGATCCTAACAAATTATGGGCAACATTAAGAAGAATGGGAACTCTAGAACACTTAACTGTGCTCATGAGGAACTTGTACATAGAGTTGTTCATTCAAACAGAACAAGGGAGTACTGCATGGTTTAAAATCAGGAAGGAAGTGTGTCAGGGTTGTATCCTTTCCCTATACTTATTCAATCTGTATGCTGAGCAAATAGTCCAAGAAGCTGGACTATATGAAGAAGAACGTGGCATCAGGATTGGAGGAAGACTCATTAACAATCTGTGATATGCGAATGGCACACGGTCTTGCTCACTGTAAGTGAAGAGGACTTGAAGCACTCCCTGAGGAAGATCAGTGACTGCCGCCTTCAGTGTGGGTTACACCTCAACATAAAGCAAACAAAAATCCTCACAACTGGACCAATAAGCCACATCATGATAAACAGAAAAGACTTATCAGGGATTGCATTTTAGTTGGATTCCCCATCAACACCCATGGAAGCAGTAGGCAAGACATCAAATGATGTATTGCACTGGGTACAAAGACCTCTTTAAAGTATTAAAGGGCAAAGGTGTCACTTTGAAGACTACCTGACCCCGGCCATGGTCTTTTCAGTCGCCTCCTATGCATGGGATAGCTGGGCAATGAGGAAGGGAGCCACGGACGTGGTGGTGCCTTCAATCATGGTGAAGAACAGGGACCATACCACGGGCGGCCAGAAGGATGAGCACATCTGTC
>NW_006922313.1:70924-73512 GCF_000298275.1 Orycteropus afer afer | reverse complement strand
TGTCAACAACCAGGGTGATGATGTCGGTCTTTCCAGTGCAGGGGCGGAGGGAGTCACGGCTGACTTCCTGGAGGAGGAGGGGAGGCCGGAGCTGAGACCAGCAGGACAAGTTTGGCAGCTCTGGGTGGCAGGGAGGAGGCGGGGTGTTCCCGGACCGAGGGGTGGGGAGCGCTGCTGGGCCACCTCGGCACCTGGTGAATGTCACGTGCGTGGGCAGCGGCCGAGGCAGGAGGGTCCGTACGCTGACCTGTCTCTGGCTTCTGTCGCCCTGTCTGCAGCCTCCATGGCACGGGTTTTGCGCTTGGCCTGCCTGGGCTGGGTCCGAGGGAAGGAGCCCCTCTGCCAGGCCCGCGTGGCTGGGATTGCCCGCCACCGACACAGGAAAAGACAGAGGGTCAGAGTGGGGAGGCCATGGCCGAGGCCTGGTGCAGACAGAACGGTTCAGAGGGCTCAGTGGGGTTCTGGGGGCAGATCTGGGTCTGAGGCAGGAGGACCCGGGGGTCAGATCTGGGTCCGAGGGAGGGAGACCTGGGGGCCCCGACTCCGGGGTTCAATGGAGGAGGAGCTGGGGGTCAGGACTCCTGGTCTGAGGGAGCAGGAAGTTGGGGTCAGGTCTTCTGGGTCTGAGGGAGGAGGGGGCAGGACTCCCCTCCCAGCTGGCCGGCTTTGGGGCGCTAGGACAATGGGGGACACCCGCAGACGGACCCTGGGGTACCGCCCTCCCATCACTGTTGGGCATCTAGGGACGCTTGCAGACCGAAACCCGCGCCTCCGGCCTAGTTCCAGGCCCCGGGCCTCCTTCCTCCTTCCCTGCCCGCAAAGGCCGCCCCTCCCTCTGCCCGGGCCAGCCAGTGGCTCCCCGGGCCGAGGCCGCACCCCGTGCAGGCGGACCGGCCGGCGGAGGCGCGAAGCCCTGTCCAGAAAGGCCTCGTCCAGTCCCGGGCCCGTCCGCACGTCTTCGGAGCGTGTCTCTGAGTGCGCCTTCCAACCTTCTGGGTCTGGGTTTGCCTCGCGTCCCAATCCAGGGTCCTCGGAGAGCTGGACTCTTCTCTCGGGAGCCTGGTGGGCTGTGTCCCCGTGTGTCCCACCTCGAGCCGCCCATCCCTTCCTTCAACCCCCTCCACTCCCTCATCCACACCTGCAGCCTGTGGACTGCGGAGGAGTCCCTGGGAACGAGGCCGGAGTGACACGGAAATCCACGAAAATCCAAACCTTACCGCTTCCACCTCGTGGGGGCCGGTGTCACAGAGCAGAGCTGGGGTTTCTGCCCCAGAGGTTGCTTGGCTGTCACCTTGATGGGAGGCGCCCTGGTGGCGCAGGGCTTCAGTGCTCAGCTGGTAACTGAACGCTTGGCTGTCTGAACCCCCCCCCAGAGGCTCTGCGGGAGAAAGACCTGGTGATGGGCTTCTGTAAAGATTAAACAAACAAACAAAAAACACCCCCAAATCATTGTCCCTGAGTCCGTTCCGACCCACAGTGACCCCACAGGACACATCCTTAGCATTTGCAAGGCCACCATCTTCATGGGAGTCGATGGCCACATGGTCCTCCCACGAGTGGCTGCTGAGTTTAAACCACCATTCTTTGGGTTCGCCGTCGAGCGCTTTCACCGCTGCACCACCAGGGATTCTCTCGTAAAGATGAGCCTAGAGAACTCTGTGGGACGGTTCTGCTCGGTGACGGGGGCCGCTGTGACTGGGAAGTCTGCTCACGGCGCCCAACAACCTGACGGGAGCAGAGTGCCGCTGGGCGGGGCCGCTGCCACCCTCGCGGGAAGCCAGGCGCGAACTGCGGGCGGCAACAGGGGCCGTGGTGGTGCAGCACGGGGCGGTCGGTGGGGCCGGGCCTCAGGACCATCTAGTCACTTACGCAGATTCCTGAATGTTTTCATTTGTCGCGCGGTTCCTGTGGCTGGATGGGTGCCACACCCTGTGCTCCCAAGGAGAGCGTCCACCTGGGGAAAGAGGCCTTGGTGGCGCACACAGTCCCAGTCCCCAATAACATGCACCAGAGGGGGCCACAGAGGCCACAGTGTGTCCCCAGAACCCAAAGAGCCCAACCACTGTCCTTCAGGTTGACTCTGACTCAAGGCGACCTGAAGTGTGTCCTTCATCCAACTCTGTGAGGAAGTGTGTGAGGGTCAAAGATACCCTCCCTTGTTAAGGGATAACTCCAAAGGGTTTTGAAGGATGAATAGGAGTTCTTCAAGGACAAGATAAGGAATGGCATTTGAAGCATTGAAAGTGGTGTATGTAATGTCCTGAAGTCGTGAAGTAGCAAAAGTTTTCCTCAGTTAAGGGAAAACTTGACAGGGTTTTCAAGGGTGAATAGGAGTTTGCTAAGGATGCCGAGATGAAAAATGACATTCTAATCATTGGGAGTGGCACATGCAATGTCCTGCAGTTGTTGTTGTTGCAGTTATACAGTAAATAAACCAAACCCATTGCCGTGGAGTTGATTGCAACTCACAGTGGGCCCATAACGGACAGAGCAGGACTGCCCCAGATGGTTTCCAAGGTTGTAATCTTTCCAGGGCTTTCTCCCACACTGCACTTCATCACTGCACCACCAGGGCTCCTTAACGCTAT
>NW_006922313.1:66586-68094 GCF_000298275.1 Orycteropus afer afer | reverse complement strand
GGAGCAGGAGGCAGAGCTGAAGCCCAAGGTTGAGGGGCTTTCACCCAGCCCCTGAGCCTGGCACTTTGAACTTGGACTTAAAGCCTCCAGATTGTAAAAGAATAAACTCCTGTTTGTTAAAGCATCCCATCTGAGGTTTACGCCTGTCTGAGCGGCGCTAGGGAGCCAGAACAGTACTGAATAGACCAGGGACGGGCAGGAGAAAGAACAAGTCTGTCTTGGAGGAAGCGCAGCCAGAATGCTCCTTACAAGGGAGGATGGGGGATGGGGGAGTCACATGTCCTACTTTGGACGTGAGATCAGGAGGATCCAGTCCCTGGAGAAGGGCATCGTGGGTGGCACAGTGGGGGGTCAGTGACAGAGGGGGGCCCTCGATGAGAGCGACCGACACAGTGGCCGCCACAACGGGCTCACGCGTAGCCAGGATTGTGAGGCCGGCGCGGGGTTTCCTCCTGTGCCCACGGCGTCACTGCGAGTCGGAGCCGCCCGCACACCACCACCACCAATCCTCGTGGAAGCGGACGGCTCCGTCTCTCTCCTGTGGAGCAGCTGGTGGGCTCGATCCGCCAGCCTTTCAGTTGGCAGCCGAGTGCTGAACCACTGCGCCACCAGGGTTCCTCTGCGGGGGTGCTCAGGCCATGTGAAAGCTCACAGGAGGTGCCTCACTTGGCCTAAGGGGTTTAGGGTGGTTTTCCTTTGGCGAGTTCCTTGGGACCTGGCAGTCCTGCAGAAGGGTGGGGAGAGACATTGAAGGCACCCGAGTGGGTGGGTCTAAGAACCCGCCTGGCCGGACAGAGGCTGGTGGCAGAGCTGTTTGTTCTCAGGGAGGGAGCGAAGGTGGGGCCCTCCGGGCAGCCCCTTCGTGAAACTGTAGGAGCCTGGCGCTGGGGCCTGGGGCGCCGGGCCAAGGGGGCAGTGGAGGGGAAGGGAGTCCAGACAGATGTGAGTTTGGATCCTGGGTCAGAGATGTGGCCACTGTGGCTTTAGTAAGGAGCCCGTCTCTGAGCCTCTGAGCCCCAGTCTCTGCGTCTCTGAAATGGCCCGAGTCCACACCAAGGTTTGCAGCCGGACTTCCCACAGCAGCCAAAAGGTGAGCTTGGCCGGGAGGAGCGGCGTCCGCTGCAGGCGGGCCCTGGCCTCGTTCTCACTGACGCTGTTGCGTTTCCCCTTCACCTCTTCCCACAGATGTGGTCGATCTTATTCCCTGAGACTCCATCTGCGAGGCCCACGTGTACAGTCGCCGTTTGTGTTGTTGGAGAAAGGTATCTGCAACGAGTAAGTCGTTGGTAAGAACAAGCAGCGATACATGGAGAAAAGATGGATGCTGGTGGGATTTCATTTCACTTGGATCCACAATCCACACCCATGGAAGCAGGAGGGAAGAGAGCAGACGTCGTAGTGAGCGGGGCAAATCTGCTGTAAAAGACCTCTTCAAAGTGCCGAAGAGCAAGGATGTCACTTTGAAGACTACGGTGCGTCTGACCCAAGACATGATTTTTTTTTTTTTT
>NW_006922313.1:64422-65707 GCF_000298275.1 Orycteropus afer afer | reverse complement strand
CTTTGGTTCCATGGTCAGGATGGAGAAGAACATCACGGTGGGACGGCAGAGGGTTGGCAAATGAGGGGAAGGCCCTCAGCGAGATGGACGGGCACGGTGGCTGCAACGACGGGCTCAGGCCTGGCGAGGCCCGTGAGGCTGGCGTAGGACCGCGTGGTGTTTCGTTCTGTTGTGCACGGGGTCGCTAGCAGTTGTGACAGCGCCTAAAGACAACAACAACATCCTAGTTCGCTTCACCGCGACTGGAAAGGTTGCTGGTTCAAACCCGCCCAGCAGCTCTGTGGGAGAAAGACCGGAGATCTGCTCCCATAAAGATGGCAGCCCGGGAAGCCCTGCACGGCAGCGCCACTCCGTCCCTGTGAATTAGCGCCAAGCGGACAGCACGCAGCAATGGCACTGCACAAGAGCTTGTCTCCAGGCCCCAAAGGACAAGCGGTGAAATGAAAACGGAACGGTCAGTGCTGATGGGCCATCACACTGCTGTAACTGGGTGCCATGCCCGTCTGTCCCCTTCTGATTGGTCATCAAGAGCCCGCCGTCTCTTCCCTCTGGTTCACACTGCCCTGCTCAATCCTTCGCGGGCGCCCGTCTCCTTCACGATCGACTGCTTGCCTCCCCCTCAGTCCTAACCCTCTGTCCGTCCCCAGCTTGGACCCATCCCCTGAGAGCCTCTGCACATACTGTTCCCTCTGTGTGGAACAGGGTGACGCCAGAGAACCCCGCCTCACCCCGTCCCTGTGTCTGACAGCATCGAGGTCTGCTGGCCGGAGACTAAAACCCTTGGTAGCTCCCAGGAGGAGAAGGCTTTCTCTCTCACAAGTACCGGCTGGAAGGCAATCCCCAATCATCAGGGATCCGTCTCCTACCGGTTCCTTGCTCTGCCAGAACATGGCTTCCCCCGCATGGCCCAAAGTGGCTGCCTCAGCCCCAGCCATCGTATGTGCCATACAGCCGGGGAGAGAAGGGGATGGATTTTCCTCTTAAGTGGCACCCATGTCCCTTCTGCTCACATCCCATTGGTCAGAACTTAGACACAGGATCACATCTAGATGCAAGGGAGGTTGGGGAACGAGATTTATTCTAGACGCAGTGTTTAAGCAGTCAGGTGCCAACTGAAAGGTCAGAAGTTCAAACCCACCAGCCACTACACGGTAGAAAGGGGTGGCAGCCTGCTTCCATAAAGATTCCAGCCTTGGAGACCCTGTGGGCAGTTCCACTCTGTCCTCTAGGGGCGCTGTGGGTCAGAATGGACTCCACGGCAGTGGGTGTGGTTTGGGCTTTGCTT
>NW_006922313.1:62847-64282 GCF_000298275.1 Orycteropus afer afer | reverse complement strand
GTGAAGATTGACAGCCTTGGAGACCCTGTGGGCAGTTCCACTCTGTCCTCTAGGGGCGCTGTGGGTCAGAATGGACTCCAGGCAGTGGGTGTGGCTTGGAGATAGGGTTGCTGTGAGTTGGAGTTGATGTCACTGAGTCAGGTTTCTGGCATGTGCTCAGCTATAACCAGCACGGCTCCAGAACTGTGAGCAGAGGGCAGAGTGGGCATTGGAGGACCGTCAGCTCTCCCACAAGGCCACGTCTCCGACGCTGCACCGCTCTTCCTACGTCCTTTGGTTCCTCTCCAGCCCCTCCTCCACATCTCAGCCACAAACCCCCACAAATCTGTGGATGTGGCCGCGTGGCTCAAAACCCCCCTACAGCTCCCTGGGGCCTTCTGGTCAAGGTCACGCAGCCTGGCAGGTGAGCCACGCTCTAGTTCTCTCCTGGGCAGCTCCCTCCTCCTCACACACCTCACCCTCCAACCAAAGCAGGCTACTCCCTCCTCCCACAACAGCTGCTATGCATCCCTGTCTTCCGGCTTCTGCTTACACTGTTCCCACGGTCTGGACCTCCCTTCTTTCCATATGGCTGTGACCCACACCGTGTTGCCGTTGTGAGGTGTCGTGGAGTTGGATCCAACTCATGGCGACCCCTGTGCGACACAACCAAACACTGCCCGGTCCGGTGCCAGCCTCACGGTCATGGCCGCGCCTGAGCCCCTCGTGGTGGCCACTGTCAGCCCGTCTCACCCAGGTCTCCCTCTTCTCTGCCGACCCTCTATTTTACAGGCACAACGTCCTTCTCCAGGGTGCCCCCTGATGACATGTCCGCAGTCCGAGAGATGAAGTCTGGCCGTCCTTGCTTCTAAGGAGCATTCTGGCTGCTCTTCCCACAACACAGATTTTTTTTTTTTTTTCTGGCAGTCTGTGTACTCAATACTCTTCAATAGTCTTCGCCAACACCATACTTCAAACACGTCAATGTGGAGATAATGAAAAGACCATGGTTTGGGTCACGTGCCTCTTAGTCTTCAAAGGGACGTCTTTGCTTTTTGACAGATCGGCCCAATGCAATACGTCATCTGATGTCTCGACTGCTGCTTCCACGGGTGTTGATGGTGGACCCAAGTAAAATGAAATCCTTGACAACTTCAATCTCCATTTATTGTGATGCTGCTTATTGGTGCAGTCGTGAGGATTTCTGTTTTCTTTATGTTGAGGTGTGATCCATCCTGAAGGCTGTCGTCTTTGATCTTCATCAGTAAGTGCTTCAAGTCCTCTCCACTTTCAGCAAGCGAGGTTGTGTCATCTGCATATCACGGGTTGTTAATGAGTCTTCCTCCCATCCTGACGCCGCATTCTTCTTCATGGCACATGGTAAGTGTTAACTATTATGACTACCATTCTGCACCCCAAATACTGGGTGCCAGAATCCATGCTGGAAAGGACATGG
>NW_006922313.1:46937-49002 GCF_000298275.1 Orycteropus afer afer | reverse complement strand
ATGAGCTGTGTCCAAGTCAGAGTGGGCTTGTTGGGCTGACGGGCCCCAGTCTGTGATGAAGAGAAGGCAGCCTGGCGAGAGAGACGCTCTGTGCTGTGGGGAAGCCTCTGGGGCCTGCAGCGGGGAGTGTGGGGAACGTCGGCTGCTCCTGCCGGGCGTCTCCACGTCTGAGGATTACGCTCGTGTTTCAGCAGTTGGCCGAGCTGCTGACTCACTGTGCCACATGCAGCCAGCTTTAGTCCAGACTGTTTGCTGCTTTTCCAGAAGCATCCATTTGTGCGAGCAAACATTCAGAACAGGCAGAAGGGCATACAGCAGGCGGGCTTCCTGCTGCGCCTGCCCCCGGCTCCCCTGCAGCCTTCTTCAGAGGCGTGCCGTGTCCCGCCACCTGTGTATCTGTTTGGAGATGTTTCGTGTGTTTTTAAAGCAAATAGGTCTCTGCTTTCCTCCCCCCATCTTCACTTTCCTCCACAGATGACAGCCTGCTTTCCCCACGGGGCCGTCCCTGTCCTTGGCTTCCCACCACCCCTCCTAGAGATCACTCCACACTGGCACCTAAGGAGAGTCCCCACTCTTGTCTTTGGAGATGTCGTACAGCCAGACCTCGGAGATACTGCTGCTCAGTTCCAAACCACGGCCATAAAGCGAATGTGATGGGGCACGCGTGTTTTAGTTCCCCAGCGCCTACAGAAGTTATGTTCACACTGCCCTGTTGTCTGCTAAGTGTGCAACAGCATGATGAAAAAGCTTGAAATATCGTGACAGTGACCAAAATGGGACACGGAGACACGCAGTGAGTGCGTATTTGGAAAACGGTGCTAATAGAGTGGCTTGACGCAGGGTTGCCACAAACCTTCCGTTTGTAAAAACCGCAGCATCTGCAAAGCGCAGTAAAGGGAAGCTCCGTAAAGACGACGGGTGCCTGCAGGTTCCAGTGCGTGGTCTGGCAGATTGACTTCACTGCTCCTCTATCAGTGGACCCTTGGTTCGTTCCCAGCCTTGGCAGCTTTGACTACCCTTGTACAGATCTGATCGCTCACAGCATAAAAATACCAGTCGATCCTTGAGACAGCCTGTTCCGTCTGCCCCTCCCAGCGCAGCACACAGAAATACCACATCTTGATTTCAAAGTGATGTCTTTGATTTTTCAAACTTTAAAGCGTTCTTTTGCAGCAGATTTGCTCTGTGCAGTGTTGTGAGTTGGTGTTGACTCGATTCTGACCATGAAGACCCTCCGTGTGCAGTGTGGCACTGCTCCAAGGTTTGTGACCTTCTGGGAGCAGGTTGCCAGCCCTTTCTTCCGAGGTGCCTCGGGGTGGGTTTGAACCATCAGCCTTTTGACTTGTGACCGTTGGCGCCATCCAGCCACATCGCCCAGTGCAGTGTGTCATTTGATGTCTTGACTGCTGCACCCATGGATTAAAGCTCTTCTGACCAGAGAACTTCCTTACGTATTTGGTCCTGTGTTTGACGCTCAGTTGCAGTGAATTGTGAGCCCCAAGGGCCTAAGGGGCTGGGACTCTGCCCTGTTCCCCAAGTATTACCCAAACCCAGAAAACCAAAGCCAGTGCCATGGAGCTGATTCTGACCCACAGCGCCCCTAGAGGACAGAGTGGAACTGCCCACAGGGTGTCCAAGGCTGTCAGTCTTCACAGAAGCAAAGTCCAAACCACACCCACTGCTGTGGAGTCCATTCTGACCCACAGGGTTTCCAAGGCTGTCGATCTTTACAGAAGCAGACTGCCTCATCTTGCTCTTGCAGAGTGGCTGGTGGGTTCAAACCACCAACATTTTTTTTTTTCTGGTTCTAAAATACTTCATTGTATTAATTCTGTTTGCTATTTTCATTAAGAGGAAGCAAATTGTTTCTTAATATAAACTCTGTTTTATCCACCAACAGTACTGTGAACGTACCATCATGCTAATGATACAGATAAGCAAATATGAAGAGTGAGGTCCTATGGACACATCATCTAATAGCCAGTTGAGGAAGAGGTGATAGTAACACACACTGAGTATTTACTTATTCTATATTAGAGTCAATTTCTTTTATATATATTTTTTA
>NW_006922313.1:40366-45517 GCF_000298275.1 Orycteropus afer afer | reverse complement strand
GAATGGACTCCATGGCGGTGGGTGTGGTTTGGGCTTTGCTTCTGTGAAGATTGACAGCCTTGGAGACCCTGTGGGCAGTTCCACTCTGTCCTCTAGGGGCGCTGTGGTTGGAGGGCTGTGGGTGTGGTCTTTTGGCTGATGCCTGTGGTTATAATCCCATCTGGAGTGGGTTTTCTCTGCATGTTAACGGGGTGGGATTGGTGTAGGACGTGTCTTAAATCTAGCTCCTGAGACGGAAAAGGACAGAGAAGGAAGCTGAACAGGAAAGGTAGGTGCCACACGGGGGAACAGAAGCCGAAAAGAGCCAAGGACCTACCCCGAGGGCCACAGGGCACAGCCTGTCCCGAGAGCCAGCGCCCTGAATTCAGACCTCCAGCCTCCTCAACTGAGCCGATCAATTTCTGTCAGGCCGCCCCCTGGTGGTGGTTCTCTGACAGCAGCAGCAGGGAACTGAGGTGGGACCCTTGGTCCACGGGCCGTGCCTCCCACCGGGGTGGGACTCAGGCGTGTCCCCTCGGCCCTGTCTTGCAGAGGAACAGCATGTGAACGTTCTGATCAACAACGCGGCCGTGATGCGGTGCCCACACTGGACCACTGAGGACGGCTTCGAGATGCAGTTAGGCGTGAATCACCTGGGTGCGCATGGCGGGGCCGCGCTGTGGGTGGTCTCAGCCTGGGGTCTGAGGGGCCCCTCGTGGGTGGTCCAGGCCCTAGGATGCATCCTTGGCCACTCGCCAAGGCCGCCGGGTCTGCCCCTCGGTGAGTCCCTCGGCCAGATGTCAGGGTTCGCTTGTTTGCTGACCGGTCGTCAGCGGGACACTCACTCAGCCCTTTGGTTGTCCCCTCAGTAACTGTTGGCCTTCTCTGGCCGTCCTTCAGTCCCAGTCTGTCAGTCCTTCAAACCCTCGGGATATCCTCTGATGTCTCCATTCGTCAGGCCTTCATTCTGTCAACCGCTGTTTCAGTGTCTCTGGCTGTCCTTCACTCTGTCCATCTGTCCTCAGTCCCTTAGTAAGTCCTTCAGTCTCTGTCTGTCTGTCTGCCCTTCTCTCAGGGAGTCCTCCAGCCTCTCTGTCTCTGGGGCAGTCCCCCGTCGTCAGTCCCTGGCCTGGGCTGCGAGCTCTGGGAGGGCCTCCCTGAGGAGGTGGCTGCTGACAGAGGCGGGAAGACACAGCGTCCCCCTGGCGCGGCCTCCTCGCTCTCCCGAGGCCTGGCTCAGTGTCCTTGGGAGCAGTGAGGAGGCCACTGTGACCAGAGCTGAGAGCAGTGACCGCAGGCAGGGAGAAGAGGCCGGCGGGGCCAGTGGAACCTGCCCACCCAGGCCCTTGGTGGCCATGCCGGGAGCTCGGCCTTTGTCTTCACGGCCAGGAAGGGGGCTGCTGGACGACAGATGAGAACAGTTCCTGTCGCTGAACTGTGTGTGAGGGCTGTTGAAACGGCAGAATGTTTGTCACGTGTGTGTTCACCACACGCGTGACAAGGCGTGCGTGAGCGTGTGTGACAGTGGCCTTGCGTCGTGGGCTGCAGTGGACGCACTGAGCAGCACGGGGTGCGGGTGCAGAGGTGACACAGGAAGGAGGTTGCTGCGGGGCCTTCAGTGTGGGGGCGCACACCCCGTTACCCTCCACGCCCGCCGGTTGCTGCCCCGTGCGTGTGCCAGGCCGTTGTGGGCACATGGCCGACGGGGCGTCCTCCAGCCCTGCCCCGTTCACTGCGGGGAGTGGAGGGCAGTGTGCTGTGGCTCCGGGGGGGAAGCCGCGGGGAACCGGCCGATGCCGGCTGGGAGCTGGGCGCTGGGCGGGGGGCGCAGGGCCTGGGCCGGACGGTGCCCTTCCCCCAGGAAGGCGGTGGGGGGCGCGGACTGAGGGCCCGTCTGGCCTTGGCATCCGCCCCGCCTCGCTCCCGCTCATCGTTCAACACACATTACCCCGAAGGTACGTGTCGCATGAAATGACGGTGGTTCTTCACTTGGGGACGTTGGGTAGTGTCTGGGGACGCGTAGTCGTCTCACAGGTTCTGCCGCCGACCGACGGGGGCGCAGTGCACACGCACTGAGCCGCTCCACGGGAGAGGGACCTGGTGATCTGCTCCCATTGAGGTTGTTTTGAGGTGGCGCCGACTCGGTTCCGACGGACGGCGACCCCGCGTGCCACAGAACGGGACGGCGCTGGCCCCGCCCCATCCTCGCTCACTGCGGTGCTTCCGTCCGACAGCCTGTAACACCCAGCGCGGCCCGTCTGCCCCCTCAGCCAGTCACAGTCCGCTCGGTGGGACAACCTGGGCGTGCGGGGGGCTACTGCCACCTGGTGGTGGAGGCCGGGAATGCTCAGTGTCCTTCCAAGCACGGGACAGCCGGCACCCAGCCCCGAATGTCACTATGCCAGGGCCGGGAAAGCCTGATGTATAAGCATGGAAAACTCTGGAAAAAGAGGCCGTCAGTGAAGTCACACATAGGTGACTGAGAAGCCGCAGTGGTCATGCAGGAGAGAGGTTAAGGCTCCTCAGGCTCTGTGGGAGAAGTACTAGTGTTTGTCTTTCTTTAAGACAATTCCAAACAGACATGGCCGCATGTTTGTCAGACATAATGGAAATTATTAGAAAACGGATATGAAAGCCAAAGATAAATGAAACACTTCGGGTGGTCAGCTCTACCGAGCATACTGTGGTCGGGTGCTATAGTGTCAATTCCAAGTCACAGTGGCCCCATGTGACAGTGGAACTGCCCCACGGGGTTTCCTAGGCTGTCATCATCATGGGGGGAGGAGACCTGGTGGTGCAGTGGTTCAGCACTCAGCTGCTAACCAAAAAGTTGGTGGTTCAAATCCATCAGCTGCTCTGTAGGAGAAAGGTGTGGCAGTGTGCTTCCATAAAGGTGACAGCCTTGGAGACCCTGTGGGCAGTTCCACTCTGTCCTCTAGGGGCGCTGTGGGTCAGAATGGACTCCAGGCAGTGGGTGTGGTTTGGGCTTTGCTTCTGTGAAGACTGACAGCCTGGGAGACCCTGTGGGCAGTTCCACTCTGTCCTCTAGGGGCGCTGTGGGTCGGAATGGACTCCAGGGCAGTGGGTTTGGTTTTTGGTTTAATCTTTATGGGAACACATCACCAGGTCCTTCTCTCGTGGGGTCGTTGGGTGGATTAGAACCACTAACCTTGTGGTTAGCACCGAGCCATTAACCCACCATTGTGCCACCAGGACTCTTTAAGGAGCACACCCTGTCAGACTGCTGGAAAGGTTTCACAGTGTTCACTCATAAGCCTCTATAGACTCACCCTGGGGGGGAGCTGTAGCACGGGGCTCGATTCCTAGGGCAGAGGCTGGCTCGCCGTGGTGGTGGCGCTGTCCTGTGCTCTGTGAGACGTTGACCAGCATCCTTAGTTTCTGTCCACGAGGCCCACCTCGGCCACAGCTAACAACAGCCGGAGCCCGTAGCACCCCCCAGTGGTGAGAGTCCACAGTCTGCGGATGTGGCCGAATCGTCCCTGGCTGAGAACCTGTTACAGGGAGGGCTGGCTTTGTTTCCCTGTGCTGCTGTAAGAGAAATACCAAAAGGGGGTGGCTTCCATGGACAGAAATGTATTTTCTCACCGTTTAGGAGGCTAGAACTCTGAATTCAGGGCACTGGCTCTCTCTGTCTGAGGGGAGAGGTCCTTGTCTCCATGAGCTTCATGTCGGTTGGCGTCTGTCTTCTGTCTCCACTTGTCTTCTTCCTTGACTGATTTCAGACACGCCCTATACTGATACTGTGTTGTTACCATGGCAAAGAAAATCCGGTCCCAAATGGGAGAGCATCACCAGAGGTGTTTGTGGTCAGGTGACACTGAGTCAGTTCCGACCCTGACGGCCCCGTGTACACTGCTGGTCCCGCACCGTCCTCACAGTCATTGGTGCCTGAGCCCGTTGCGGCAGCCCTGTGTCCATCCGTCTCACTGAGACCCTTCCTCTTCTTCGCTGAGCCCCCACCTTACCCAGCATGACATCCTCCAGGGACTGGTCCCTTCTGATCACATGACCAAAGTAGGTGAGACGAAGTCTGGCCGTTCTCACTTCCAAGGAGCACTCTGGCTGCACTTCTTTCTTCCAGGACCGATTTGTTCGTTCTTCTGGCAGTCCATGGTACTTTCAGTATCTTTGCCGCACCGTGATTCAAAGGCATCAACTCTTCTTTGGTCTTCCTTATTCATTGTCCGGCTCTCACATGCATATGAGGCAATTGAAAATACCATGGCTTGGGTTAGCTGCACCTTAGCCTTCAAAGAGACATCTTTGCTCTTCAGCACTTGAAAGAGGTCTTTTGCTGCAGATTTGCCCAATGCAATATGCTGTCTGATGTCTTGACTGCTGCTTCCATGGGTGTTGATTGTGGATCTAAGGAAAATGTAATCCCCAACAACCTCTGTCTTTTCTCTGTTATCATGATGTTTCTACTGGTCCCGTTGTGAGCATTTGTGTTTTCTTTCTGTTGAAGTGTAAGCTGTGCTGACGGCTGACGTCTTTGATCGTCACCATCACGAGCATCCTCTTTTTAGCGCATAACGTGCCAGTGAAATAACACACATGCATGTAATACAGGAACTAACATGCAAGGGGGTGTACAGTTGCCAGAAAAAGAGGGTAGGTATAACGCCGTATAACGCGCGCGTTATTTGGGTAAACACTGGTGAGTGTCGTGGAGGTATAGAGGTCAGGACTTATAGCACATGCTTTTGGGGACCACAGTTCAGTCCATCACGGGTGGTCGTCTCAGCACTGCCCTGGCACGGGGGAGGTGACCCAGAACCCTTCCCAAACTGCTTTTCTTCATCCAGGTCACTTTCTTCTGACCAACTTGCTGCTGGACAAACTGAAGGCCTCGGCCCCTTCGCGGATCATCAACGTCTCTTCCTTGGCCCACGTTGCTGGGCACATCGACTTTGACGACTTGAACTGGGAGAAGAAGAAGTATGACACCAAAGCAGCCTACTGCCAGAGCAAGCTGGCTGTCGTCCTCTTCACCAAGGAGCTGAGCCGGCGGCTGCAAGGTGCGTGGGCCGGGAGCCTCACGGGGCACCCCCGGCCCTTTAGCTCTGAGTCTGGAATGGTCCTGCTGTGATCTGGGCCAGCAGGAGGCCAAGAAGCAACTCCCAACCAAGCAGGTCCGTGTACACATACCAC
>NW_006922313.1:32735-39036 GCF_000298275.1 Orycteropus afer afer | reverse complement strand
TCTGGGTTGGACAGGCCTCCAGGTGATGTTTGCACCCACTCAGGTTTGGGAGCCAGGCTCCCGAGTTGCCTCAGGGAGCCCTGGTGGTGCAGGGGTTAAGCTCTTAGCTGCTGACCACCAAGCCGGCAGTTCAAACCCCGCCAGAGGCTTTGTGGGAGAAAAGACTTGGCAGTGGCGGCACGGGGAGCCCGGAAACCTCCCTGGGGCAGTTCAGCTCGGGCTCCTGGGGTTGCCGTGGGTCAGAACTGAATGCACCAGCGGTGAGGGTGTTCTCTTCCAGAGCGAGAGGCGAGGCCTGGGTCCGAGCGCGGAAGTAGCGCCGTCTGGGGCCGGCCCAGGGGTTCAGGGCGGGCGGCAGCGTTCCAGGTGGGGCACGGCCTGTCGTCCACCTGCCGCCTCCACCCTCTGTGTGTCTGCCCAGGCACCGGTGTGACCGTGAACGCGCTGCACCCCGGCGTGGCCAGGACCGAGCTGGGCCGACACACGGCCATGCACAGTTCTGCCTTCTCCAGCTTCACGCTCGGTGAGTGCCCTCCGTGCCAGGGCCCCTCAGCCGAGCCCCGCCCCCGCCCGCCCTGCTGGTCCCAGGAGCCCCCTGTGGGCTCTGTCCCGCTCCACCCCGCCTCCTGCCGCCATGGTGCCGAGGACCAGCTGCCCAGGTTAATTTGGACTCGTTGGGAGTTCAGGGGACTTCAGGGCAGACGAAGGAAAAGGCGATGCCGTGAGGTCGCAGAGCTCAGAGGCTCAGCCGGAGCGCGGCTGTCAACCAGAAGGTCGGTGGTTCGAGCGCACCCGGCAGCTGCACGCCAGGCAGACCCGGCGGTCTCCTCGGGAACATGGCAGCCCAGGAGGCCCCGGGGGCGGCTCTCTGTCACGCGGCCGCCGGGAGCCGGCGTGTTTGTTACTCGGTCTCACGGTGCACATCTTCCAGCGTTTCAAGAGCACCGGGCCGCCTTCTGCGGGGCGGCTCCTGTCCTCACCAGCCGTGTGTGCAGGCTCCTCATTCACACAAAACGGACGGCACGTGTTTTCAGTATTTGCCAGCTTCGTGGGTATGTGATGCGGTCTCATCGCGGTGTAAGGAGTCCTGGGGGCCGGCAGTTAAACTCTCGACTGTTGACCCGAAGGTTGGCCGTTCGAACCCACCCAGCGGTTCTGTGGGAGACAGCCCTGCTGACCTGTCAGGTGACAGTCCAGGACACCCCGTGGGGTGCTTCTGCTCTGTCACGGGGTCGCTGTGACTCGGGATCCACTGGACACCACACAGCAGCACACCCCGTCAGCTCGGGCTGCCAGATGTCGGCTCGGGGCAATCCCAGAGTGGGGGCCGGAGCCCCATTTGATTGGCGAGCAAACCGTGCCTCCGAGGGAAGCCGCAGGGCACTGGAGCCCAGAGCCTGGGTCCCGGAGCCTGGAGCCCAGAGCCTGGTCCCGGAGCTGGGCCGTCCTCACAGGAACCCTGACTTCACCATGACATGGCTGTGCAACCTGCTTAAGGGGCTTCCCCTCTCTGAACCCCAGTTTTCCCATCTGTAATGTGCCGGCCCTGACGACACCCACCTCACAGTTCTGGGAGGGTTTGATGAGCCCTCCCTTAAAAGGGGGCCGGCACCGTGCCTGGCCCGGAGCGTGGGCCGAGTCACTGTGACTGGTGCTGTGGGGTCGATCGCCTCATGGGGACCCCCTCCCGTGTGTGGAAACAGACCTGCCCACAGTCAGGCTCTTCTTCTGAGGTGGCTCTGGGAGGCCTAGAACCGGCAGCCTTTCACTGAGCGGACGAGTGTGTGTACCGTCTGCAGCCCCCGGGAGCATACGGGGCTGTGTGAACACGTCCCTGCCGTGTGCGCTGCCGCCGGCCGCTCAGGCGATGCTGACCCACGATGACCCCTTGTGTCTCAGAGTTGAACTGTGCTCCCTCGGGGTTTCCATGGCTGGGACCTTTTGGAAATAGCTGGCCAGGCCTTCTGAGTGCCTGTGCTAGATATCAGGAACCTTAAGTGCAGGCAGGCTCAGGACTCAGGCAGTAAAGGAAAATTATTTTAATGACAAAAGGAGGTGGGGTGAGGACTCAGGGCTGGTGGAGAGGAGGGAGAACTTAGGTTCTGTTTGGGAAAAGCCTGGAGGGCTTCCTGGAGGAGGTGGCTTTTCTGGTGGTCCCTGGCTACTAGTGAAATGGTGGTGGTGGTTTGAACCCACCCAGTGGGGTTCTGGAACAAAGGCTGGCAGTCTGTGTCTGAAAGGTCACAGACTTGGGGAGGGGGGAAGGAAGTGCACTTTTACTGTGCAACACACAGGGGCGCTGTCAGTCAGAGGCAACCCCAGGGGAAGCGCGGGGCGAAGGCGCGGAGGTGGGATGGCTGCTGGGGTTCTGGGTTTCTGGGGCTCTGGGGTGGCTTCTGGCCTCAGCAGAGCCCCCGTGGAGGAGCAGGAATCACAGCGACCCCTTGTCCGCAGGGCCCATCTTCTGGCTGCTGGTCAAGAGCCCCCAGCTGGCGGCGCAGCCCAGCACCTACCTGGCGGTGGCGGAGGAGCTGGAGGGCGTTTCCGGAAAGTACTTCAGCGGCTTCAAAGAGAAGGCCCCCGCCCCTGAGGCTGAGGATGAGGAGGTGGCCCGCAGGCTGTGGGCTGAAAGTGCCCGCCTGGTGGGCTTGGACGCGTCCCGTGGGTCCTCTGTGGACGAGCAGCCGCTCCCCAAATAATCCTGGAGAAGAGGTGCCTGGAGCCCCGGCTGCGCGGGCCGCTGGCTGCAGTACCCACAGCGCCCTCTGGGCGGCAGTGTGGCGCACACTTTCCCGCTGGCCTCGGCCGTGACCGCTGGTGGGCACCCGGCTGGGGCTGGCCTGTGCTGGTGCCGGCAGCTGAGCTGGGCCATCAGGTGTCGCCCTTGGGAATCGCAGCTGGGAACGGCCGGGGGAGGAGTCGGCGCCCAGAGGCGGACCGTGATGTCCGGGGCCGGTGGTGTCGATGATGGAGGCCAGTGCGGGGTCCATCCCTGGCTGGCAGCAGCTGGGGTGTGACCGCTGCCTGGCTTCCTTAGTATCGTATCCACGGTGATAACGGCTCAGAGCACGGGCAAGGAGTGTGACGGCTCCTGGGGGGGCCATACGTGTCCTCGCTCCCCTCCGAGCCTCAGTTTCTGCACCCGGGAAATGGGTAGTGACTACCTCACACGGCAGGGGATGGGCACCGCGACCGGCAGCTGAGCGTTTCTTGCTGGCGACTGTTTACGGAGGGTCTCCTGTGCGTCAGGCCCTGGGGGGATGCTGGGCGCGCCGTGGAGAACAGAGCGACCCTTCATTGGCCTTGTCAGCCGAGTCACGCTCAACACAGGGCCGCTGCAGAAACATAGCTCTGCTCTCGGACCAGGGTTGCCGGGGATTTCAATGAGTTTAGACCCTCAAACTCTTTCCAAAACTGGTGAAATAGCTATAAAAAAAGCACTGGCCATTTCAACCACTTTTGTGCGTATGATTCGGTGGCAATGATTCTGTCCCCCAGGTTGTGTGACCGTCACCGCCATCCTTTTCCAAATGTTTTCATCGCCTTGAACAGAAACTGGGAGCCGCTCGAGCAATTAAAAAGCAAACAAAAAACAGCCTACTCCTGTCAAGTTGAATCTGACCCACAGCACCCCGTGTAGAACAGCCCCTTAGGGTTTCTGGGGCTGTAATCTTTGGGGAAGCAGACCGCCTCATCTTCCACGGAGCCGCTGGGGGCTTTAAACTGTCAACTTTTGGGTTAGCAGCCAAACAATCACTGAGCCACCAGGGCTCCTTGTGCAGCGTGGTGGTAACACTAAAGCATTAGTGATTGTCACAGGAACAAGCCCCAGACCCTTCCTGATTGGTCCGTCCTTAATCCCGTGCCGCCAGTCCCGCAGGCCGATTGGTTCGTCCTTCTTCCCGTGCCGCTGGCCTATTGGGTCTTCCTCTCACCCCACCGGCTGATTGGTCTGTCCTTCCTCCCGCCCCGCAGGCCAATTGGTCCGTCCTTCCTCCCTTCCTACCCGCTGGTTGGTCCGTCCTTCCTCCCGTCCCGCCCGCTGTGATGTTGGCGGGCTCGTCAGTATGAGGCAGCTGACCGTGACGAGTAAGGTCAGTTGTGTGAGGGAGCCTAGCGTGCCGCCTGATGCTTCAGAACAATCCAGAACGTTGCAGAAGGTTCCCTGGGACCAGGTCACTGGACCGCCCGAGATGAGTCGTTCTGCCATGGTGGGCTTTACGTGGGAGAAGCGGACAGGGGAGCGTTTTTAACAGAAAGCCAGAGCGGAATGAGCAAACCCGAAGCGGATTGCTGGTCAGCATTGGGCTCTCCAGGATGTGTGGGAACGGTCCTCAGCTGGGGGCTCACGGGCAGGGAGGGAGGACGAGGGGCGGAGAAAGGCGGCCGCGGAGACCTTGTGCGGCAGCGCGCGCTTCCCTTTTTTAGATACTTTTTTTATTGTTGAGAAACACGCACCAATTCGACAGTTTCTGGGTGCAGTTCAGTGATGTGGGGGACATCTGGGACCTGAGCCCCCATCCTCACCCTCTGTTTCCGCTTTGTTCCTTCCCCATTCACATCAGCTCACTGCCCCCGCAGCTTCTCGTCTGTTGAGTTGCTGCTGACAATTTGGTCTCGTGCAGGTAGTTCTTAAAGGAGCCCAGTGCTGAAGGCAGACATTGTTGACAGCTCACCTGCACGACTGTTTGGTTTTAAGAAGACTTCAGGGGGTATTTTTGGCATAAGGTTTAAAGAATATCTCAGGACAGTAGTTTGAGGAGTTTATCCAGCCTCCGTGGCCTTGGAAAGTCTAGATTCCATAAGCATTTGAAATTATTTTCTGCATTTTCCCCCCTTTTGATCGGGATTCTTTTCTAGACTCTGCAGTCAAATATTCAGTAATGGGAGCCAGGGAATGCGGTTCTGGTCGCACACCGGAGGCAGCAGTTGCATCACACGTTCCTGTGGAGCAGCACCAACCCGTAACACACCGGGGCGCCATGACTCGGAAGTGACAGCATCTGGTTTGGTTTTCCTGGGTCGTGCAAATGGTTAACACGCTAGGCTGCTAACCAAAATGTTGGCAGATGAGTCCAGCCAGAGGTGCCTTGAAAAAGGCCTGGAAGTCAGAAAAACCAGCCACTGAAAACCCCCCAGAACTTGGTTCTGCCCTGACATCCAAGGGGCCGCCGTGTGTCGGGATTGACTGTCTGACGGTTGGTTGGTTGAAGGGTGTGTTCAGTGGTGGGATTCTCGCCTGCAACGTCATGGCAGAGCAGGTTGAGTTCCCAGCCAGAGCTCCTTAGGCACCACCCGTCCGTCAGTGGAGACTTGCGTGGCGCTGTCTTGCTGGACAGGTGTCAGCAGATCTTCACACTGAGACAGACTGGGGAGAAAGGGCTAGGATCCACTCTGAAACAACTGAAGGAGCCAATCCCAGCCCCGCAGGGCAGCGGGTCCGTGGAGGATTTGGAGAAAAGGTTGATGGTTGACTGCAGAGTCGTCTTTGTAGATGTGTGCGGTGCAACTCAGGGTTAACTCTGTCCACAAACCCCACCAACATCCGCTTCCTGTCTGGGCCTGAGAAGCACCAAGGACCACAGACAGTGACTCACAGATCAGTATAGTCTCCACCCCCTTCCCCAAGCCTTTGAGGTGGCCCACAACCCTAGTCTAACCTTCAGAACTGTGAGAGATGGTAAGGTCTGTCTAAAAGCCACACGCGCCCAGATTGCAAATTGCTGCAATGTGGTGAGCAGGCCAAGGGACCAAACAGGAAATGATGCTTTAGGAGGTGGGGTTGTCACAAAAAAAAAAAAAAGACAATGCTAAACATCCCACACTGCTGCTGGATTCTTGGGAATTCCATCCATCAGGACACCGTGGCTGCCAGTTACAGGAGATCCTCAAATGACAACAATGGCTGGTGGTTGTCATGCACTGTCAAGTCAATTCCGACCCACAGCGTCCCTAGAGGACAGAGTGGGACTGGATCACAGGGTTTCCAAGGCTGCCAATTTTTGTGAAGCAAAGCCCAAACCACACCCACTGCTGTGGACACAGCGCCCCTAGAGGACAAAGTGGAACTGCCCCCGAGGGTCTCCAAGGCTGTCAATCTTCACAGAGGGAGATGGCCTCATCTTTCTTCCACAGAGTGGCTGGCGGGTTTGAACCGCTGGCCTTTGGTTAGCAGCTGAGTGTTTAATAATTGCACCACCAGGGCTCCTTCAAGTGGCAGTAGCTGGGCTAATAGCCAGCTGGTAAGGACTGATGCAGGGATATCATTGCTGATGTCAGATGTGTCTTGGTTCAAAGCACA
>NW_006922313.1:2881-5482 GCF_000298275.1 Orycteropus afer afer | reverse complement strand
GGCAATCTACTTCCGTAGTGATACTGCTTCGGAAACCCAAGGAGGGGTCGCTATGAGTCGGGTCTGACTCGATGGCATGTAACAACAACAACAATACTTAAGGTCATACTTTGGTTCTCATTGACTTGTTTGAATTTTCTTCAGCTTCATCTTGAACTTGCATAGGAGCAATTAATCTGTTTGCAGTTGGCCCCTGGCCTTGTTCTGACTGATGATATTGAACTTCTCCACTGTGTCTTTCCACAGATGTTGTTGATTTGATTCCTGTGTATTCTATCCAGTGAGGTTCACGTGTAGAGCTGCCATTTATATTGTTGAAAAAAAGTGTTTGCAATGAATCAGTCAATGGTCTTGCAAAATTCTATGATGTGGACTCTGGTGTCATTTCTATCCCCAAGGCCCTGTATTCCAAGTACTGACCCTTCTTTGTTAACAAATTTCACATTCCAATCACCAGTGATTATCAATGCCTCTTGACTTCATGTTTGGTCAATTTCAGACTGCAGATGCTGGTAAAAATCTTCAATTTCTTCATCTTTGACATTAGTACTTGGTGCATAAATTTATTTTATTTTATTTTTTATCAGAGCATATGTTTTTTGTTGGTTTCAACAATCTTTATTATTATTATTATTAATTTTTGCAGTGTTTCCTCCACTCCTCTCCCACCCCTGGCAACCAACAAGGAAAGTTTCCTTCCATATATAAACCTTTCCTTGACTTTTTACAATAATGAACTAATACAGTATTTGTCCTTCTGTGATTGACTTATTTCACTCAGCATAATGTTCTCCAAGTGATCCACATTATGTGGTATTTTATTATTATTATTTGGGTGAAGATTTACAGAGCAAATTCACTTTCCATACTTCTGATGCTGTTCGTATGGTTTTCATGACGAGTTTTCTCAGAAGTAGGTCACCAAGCCTCTCCCCTAGTGTGTCCTCCTCTGGAAGCTCCACTGAAGCCTGTCCCTCATGGTGACCCTGCTGGGACTGGAAATACCAGTGGCATAGCTTCCAGCCTCACAGCAACAAGCAAGCCACCCAGTATGAGAGAATGACAGACGAGCGGTGGAAATGTCTTTTGCATATACAGAGAAAAGGAAACTTGTTAACATCAAGTCCATTCCAACGCATGGTGAACTCAGGTGTTACAGAGTAGAACTGGGTTTCCTCAAGCTGTAATCTTTACGGAATAAAGATCTTCATTCATTTGTCGCTTATAGGTGGTTAAACGGTAATGTTCTGTGATGTAATGTAATGTGATGTGATGTAATCACCTTCCATGATATGATCTGATGTGGTCAACCAATCAGTGGAAAGGGGTGTTTCCTCAGAGGTGTGGTCTGCTTCCACAATATAAATGGATGTTCTGGCAGAGCTTTCTGTCTTTCTCTGGACCCTGAACTCTTTTCATCGCCTGACCTATGGATCTTGGGATGTAAGCGTGCAGAAATTTCTGGCCTGCCACCTGACTCAAAGTAACTCTCTCTCTATTGATAGATAGATCTATCTATTGATAGATAGATAGACAGATGGACAGACAATTATCACTGGTTTTGTTCTTCTAGAGAACTCAGACCAAAACAGGCACAAACCACCTACTGAGGACTCCACAAAGTACATGGGCCAAAGATGGGGCTCTTCACCCATGTCTATGAGTTTCAGGGGATCACTGGGTTCTGATCACAGGTTGGGGAGCATCTTTCAAAAACCATAGCAACTGAAAATCCCCCTATTGGCCAGCATCACAGCATTTACGGGAAATTTGACCTGAACTGGACCATCTTTGTTCTCTGGATCACTGGGGTGGATCCTTTCCTCTTTCCTTGGAGAAAGTAGACATGTCAAATCACTTCTCTGAGTGACACTGATCTGAGGTCATTGAGGGTTCCCAGTGAGCTATGAGAGTGGGCTTTGTGTATCCATCTGCAGGGAAGAAGTTAAGGAAGCAGCCCCTCTCCTTCCTCACATTTCCTTGGGACTAAACTGAGCCTCCACCATCCCCACTCCTTGCAGGCTTTTCAACTTCTGCCCACTCCTTTCTCATCTCCTGAAGCCCATGCCAAGTGTTTTTCCCTTCACTCCTGGCACAAAGCAATCAATGATATACTTTTTGTCTCTATCTATTTGAATCTACAATTTTACATCAATACAAGCCTTCAGTAAGAACTCTCTTGCATCCAACCCTTCACTCAGCCCAATGCTCTTGAACTTCACTCATGCTGTTGCATCTATCTGTAGCCCACTCTTTCCATTGCTCAATCATAACTCCTTGTACAAATGTACTACGGTTTGTTTATCCATTCACGTACCATTGAACATTTGAGTTGCTTCCAAACTTGATTGGGAATAAAGGTGCTATGGACCCTTGTGTACAAGTTCTGTGTCCTGAACTCAGTGAGGCCATTGTGGTATACTTGGATTTTCCCCCTGGGCAGCCATCCAGAAAGTTCTTTAGTTTGAGCAATCATTTAGCCAACTTTGTTTCCTTCTTTTGGACATCATCGTCTTGCATTGCAGTTGACCATCTATATGAAAGTATTGTCTAGTATATTTTGTTCTCTTTCTTTATTATTTTGATGAAAAGGCAGGTCTA
>NW_006922313.1:0-1661 GCF_000298275.1 Orycteropus afer afer | reverse complement strand
GAAGTGAGAGGGGAGCAATTGCATTGTGGTAAACTGTGGTCAATGACATGAGACAAAGTATATGTGAACTGCTGTATGGAAAGTGAATTTGTTCTGTAAATCTTCACCCAAATCACAATAAATAATAATAATAAAAAGAATGCCCTTGCTTCAATGATGGCTGCAAACAGCAGGCTCCTCGGTAGTGCATGCAGCCGACTGGCATGTATGGCTGCCCTAAGGGACCTTGGGGACAGCCCTGCCCTTGCTTTTTCATGTCTCTGACCTCGCTAATCTCTGCTGTCCCTAATGTAGCCTCCAGAAGGGTATATGTCTGGTGCCTTTGGGAAAAACAGTGGGCAGGGTCCACATTGGCCAAATCATCATGTCCATCCACAGCAAACTGCAAAATCAGGAGCTTGTGATGGAGCCCTCTGAAGGGTCAAGTTCCCTGGGCACCAGAAGATCCACATCCCCAGGAACTGGGCCTTTACCAAATTTAATGCTAATGAGTTTGAAGACATGGTGGCTGATAAGTGCCTCTTCCCAGATGGTTGTGAGGTCAAATACATCCCCAGCCATGGCCCTTTGGACAATTGACAGGTCCTGCATTCATGACGCCTTGGAAACACTGCCCTGCCCCCAACCTGTGCCCATCAATAAATTGAACTTCCTATATTTCTATAAAAAATAAAAGATATGAAAAACAAAACAAAACTCTCAAACCATTGCTTCATGGAATCCAGACTTTCTGGAGTCAATGGAGCTGGATGAATCTCTGAAACCATGACCCTGAGATGATGTCAAACTTTAACCCGACCGTAGTTGTCCCTTGAAGTCTTCTTTGAGTCAAATAATAGTTTAGCTTAATGAGTAAACTATGTCTGCCTTGAGCACTGTGCTCTTTTAAAGACTTATTCATGTGAAATCAAACTGACAACAACAGCTGAAAAGGCAGATGAGAAGCTCAGGGGGCAGGGAGTTTAAGTTAATGGTGGAATAATTTTGAAAAGGACAACAAGAATGGTCGCCCAACTTCAACAATGGAATTAATGTCGCTGAACTGCACATGGAGAAATTGTTGAAGTGGTCTATATTTTGTTGCCTACATTTTCACCAAAATTAAAAAAAAAATTCAATTTAGGAAATGTATCCCTGAGTGGTTCAAATGGTGAATTCACTCAGCTGTTAACCAGAAGGAGGAAGGTTCAAGTCCACCCAGAGGGTCATCGGAAGAAAGGCCTGGTGATCTCTTTCTGAAAAATTAGCCACTGAAAATGCTATGAAGCACAGTTCTGCTCCCACACGTGGGGTTGCTATGAACCTGAGTCAACTGAATTGTACCTGGAGCTGGGACTCCTTGCCTAGCCCCTGTGATGGTGGAGGAGGGGTGAGAGACAGAGCATAGCATTAAGGAAGGAATGTTTCCCCTTCTGGGAAATTTGCAAACACCTGGAGTTGGAAAATCAAAGGGGAAGAACATTTTTGTAATTTCTCAAGCTGAAAGAATGAAGAGTATGTTAAGCCTCAAGTTGCAATATTGAAGCATTCTATGGGTGAAATATTGAAGATTCAGGAAGCATCAAAAGAAGATGGAAGGAATACACACAGTCACTGTAGCAGAAGAACTGGTCGATGTACAACCATTTCAGGAGGTAGCACAGGATTAAATATCAATGGTA
>NW_006922312.1:1028047-1028593 GCF_000298275.1 Orycteropus afer afer | reverse complement strand
TCACCAGAGCTCCTAGTCTAAAGTAGACAGACCCAAAAGGATTAAAACTAAGCCCAAACTGTCCAAGTATGATTTCAACAACCAAAAAATGGATTTACCGCTTCTGCCTCTGAGTCCCTGGGTGGTGCAATTGGTTTATGCACTTGGCTGCTAAACGAAAGGTTGGAGTTTAAATGCACCCAGAGGCACACTGAGAGAAAGGCCTGGTGATCTACTTCCAAAAAGTCAGCCCTTCCCACTCCATGGAGCAGAGTTCTGCACACACATAGGGTATCGTCATGACTCAGAGTTGACTCAAAGTTGGCTGGTGTGTGTGTGTGTGCTGCTCTAGTAGATGTGTGAGGAAAGAGAGTAGCATTCAAGTGAGTTAGGAGAAAGGAGGAAGGGGATGGAGGGAAATGCTGGTGAAAGAGAGAGTCCAGAATGTGGGATGAGGCCAAACTAAGGGACCTAGAAGTGTCCTGAAGACCATCCATTGGGCCTCTGTTCTTACTCTTTGAGATACACAAATAAAGCCTCTGAGAGTGAACCTGGGCAATATTGACC
>NW_006922312.1:1025269-1027012 GCF_000298275.1 Orycteropus afer afer | reverse complement strand
TTGAGAATGGCAATGTTTCATTCTGTTGCTCGTAGGGTTGCACTTGTCAACAACAATAACAACATGGAGGAGGAGAAAGAGGATGCAAAAAAAACCTAAATACAATGGGTGTAGTGAGGGTCAGCACATATGAGGGAAACCCTCGATGAGGTGAGCTGATACAACAGCAGCAACAATGAACTTGACATGCCAACAGCAACAAAGGTGACACAAGACCACACATTTCTCTGTTCTGTTGTACATTAGTTGGCCATGAGCAGGAGCTGACTCAGTGACAACCAACATCAGCAAAGAGTGATGGAAATTAATTTTCTGTTAGGTAACTGAGAGAGACAGAGAGCTCCATGCCTCTTGACCTGCCATACTCCAAATGCCAGCTTCAGGAGGCATGCGGTGCAGTAAAAAACAGTCCCATGGAGACAGCAGGGGAAATCACCACCCATTGCAACCTTCTCTATGCCCTGTGGTTTTCATGTCTTTGAATATTGCAGGCGTTGGATGGGACAGCTTATCAACAAAGTACCACATACGGAGCAGCAGAAACACATTTCTCTTTCAAGAGAGTAAAACATATCAAAAGATTGTGATGGTCCAAGGACACATGTGGAAGGCAATGCAGGTCCATTCTCAGAAGTTTATACATGAACATAATATTCTGATCTTAACCTACATTGAGTAAAATGTACACAGTAATGCATTTCCTATATTCCACCATGGGACTCTCCTGACATGCACTTTATTTTGATCTATTAGCTTAATAGAAATGATATGTGAGTGTCATTCAATCTTTCTTTAGTTATGTTGTTGGGCAGCATTATTTTGGGGTTACTGCCTCATGCTACTACCAGATTTGTGAGTGAACGTCTAATTGGTCACTTAAACTGGATTATGTTGAAAGGCAATACATTAGTCCATCAGTGACTAGCTTTGCCTTCCTCTGAGTGGCCTTGCTGAGAACTGTGGTGTATCCAGAGGAGCTGTGGTAGGCCAGTCTTGCGGGCTCTTTAACCTCCCATGCTGTTTCTTAATGAATGTTTCACAGAAGGTGCTGGTGCCAGGGTCAGGACTTGATGATGGAGAGTTCTATCAGGAAAACACCTGCTGCTCAGTTTCTGCAGGCTACCGCTTCATCACCTGCACTCGCTGTAACCCACCTCCTGCGACGCCTTTAAAGGGCAAGGTGGACCAACCCCAGCTTTATCACTAACTGCATGGTGAGGATCAGCATGAATGCAGTGGCCATAACTCGCCTTCCACATCTCTGTAGCTGGTTGCTGGCTGCTTCCAGGGCAATTCCTCTTGGTCTGTCCCTCTAGGTGACACTCTGGGACGAGGTCCCAAGCTAGAGAGACTCAGCTTCTTCATCGACTGTGCTGGGAGCCTTTCTCTCAGCCCAGCCAACCAGAGCTGAGTTTGCACAAATCCACCCTGCTGGCTCACTGCCCCTGCAGGTTCATTAATTCTCTAAAATTGCTCACAAAATGCATGGAGACAATTACGGACACTCACAGCTACCCATTTATTATGACCAGAAAAAATACCGGTGAAGAGATGCACGAGGCAAGGTCTGTGAGAGTTGGCAGCAGTGGCCTCCTTTGATCCCATGGACGTGCCACTCTCTCTCCCATGCATGGGTCCATGGAAGTTCCTGCTGATCCAGGAGGCCCCCAAGAGTTCTCTCCCAGGTGCAGGTCCACTAGACTTTGGAAGCTGAATGACTGTGAATGCATTCAGCCTCCAGCC
>NW_006922312.1:1021711-1023699 GCF_000298275.1 Orycteropus afer afer | reverse complement strand
TGTCTGTTAACAGAGTAGTGCCTTCCTCTCCCCGCCCCCTCAGTGTTCTTGTCCAGCTGCTGGATGAATGTGGATTTATGGTGATGGAATCACTCTGCGTCCAGGCAAACCCCAACCCAACTGAGAGGGTTAGCCACACTGACTTGTTTTATCACTGGCATGGCCTGAGAGGAATCCAGTTAGGGAAATGGTTGTTATTTTAAGTTTCTGGATCTGGATTCCTGTAATGTTGGAAGGCATTAGCCTCCAGCTGACCCTCTCTCTACCATACGGCTGTGTCCCCACGAAGGGAATCAGATTCCAATAGTGCTGATTCCTGAGAGCTCCTTTGACCGACATCAAGTGCCACCATTTGTCATCTGGTTGACTCTGACTTGTGGCCCCTCTGTGTGTGTCTGAGTACACATATTGTTGCCCCATATTGTTCTCAAGGCTGATTTTTGGGACCTAGACTGCCAGGTCGTTCTTCCGAAGCACCTCTAGCTGGACTCTATCCACCAACCTTTTGGTTAGTAGCTGAGCATGTTAATCACTTACACCACCCAGGGACTGCAAAGACGTTATGCACAAGGTTGTAGAACCAGTTGCCATCAAGCAGATGTTGACTCATGGTGACCCCACGTGTGTCAGAGTACAAATGTGCTCTCTAGGGCTTTCACTGGATGAGTTTTTGGATGTAGACCATCGGGTCTGGGTTCTGAGGTGCCTTGGAGTGGATTCAAACCTCCAACCTTTTGGCTAGTAGATGAGCTTGTTAACATCAGTCTTGAAAAGGTGCTACAAGGTCAAGAGCTACAGATCAGTGATGCCTAGAGAAGCCATCTCTCCTTGTTCTAACTCAATGCTTCTGCTTTGTTAGTGGGCTTTGTGTGGGGGACAGCTGACCATGGGCAGGTCTTAGCTGAACCTAGAACACTGGGCATGGACTGAGGCTATAGCATGTGAGAGAAATCAAAGCATTTCTAATAAGTGGATGGCACTTATTATTGTAATGGGGACCACACCAGCTCACCAGACGCTCATGTACCATCACACGCCCTTTGGGCTTGTGGCCTGGGTTTTCAGTACAGCTTGCTTCTCTCTGTCTCTTTCTTCCTCCTCCTCTTCTTCCTCCTCCTCGTTCTTCTTACCCTGCTGCTTCTTCAGGAAACCCTCAATGCTTGTGTCACTGGTGCTCGACACTGACTCTCATTGCTCATGCTTACATAGGAGCTGTAAAGGGAACTGCAACAGGATATGAATGCCACAGTTGGCATCACTAAATGTGACACAGAAATGCAGGCACTGGTAACAAAAACTTTGAAACCTGTCTATTTCTGGAATATGTTTATAACTGTGTTCATCAGAGCGAGAGAGAGAGAGACAGCACCCTGGTGGCACAATCATTAATCACTTCACTGCTAACCAAAAGGTTCACAGTTCAAACCCACAGCTGCTCCATGGGAGAAAAGACGTGGTGATATGGTCCTGCAGAGATTACAGCCTAGAAAACCCTATGGGGCAGTTCTACTCTGTCACATTGGGTTGACATTAGTCAGAATTGACTCAATGGCACACAACAACAAAAGCAAATATATTTGTTGTACTATGGTGGCTTAGTAAGTACATAGCACAGTGGTACTATGTGTTGCTGTGATGCTAGGATCTGTGCCACTAATATTTCAAATAGCAGAGCTTCCAGACTAAGATCAACTAGGAAGAAGGATTTGATCTACTTTCAATAGCAGAGGGACACTGTCCAGTACATTGCTGGGAGGTGAGCCCCTCAAGTTTGAAGACATTCAAAATTCAACTGAGGAAGAGCTAGCTCCTCAAACATGAGTTGATCCTAGTGATGTGGATGGAATGGGAAGAACTGATTCCTTTGCATTATAGTGTTGGGGAAGAATACTAAATATTCCATGGGCTGCTAGAAGCACAAACCATCTGTCTTGGAGGAAGTGCAGCCAGAATGCTCCTTCGAAGCGAAGATGGTGAGACTTCGTCTC
>NW_006922312.1:1017339-1017946 GCF_000298275.1 Orycteropus afer afer | reverse complement strand
TAGTATGTTATGCCAATTGAGCTTGATGACCCCTGCGACTATGGTCCCAAGCCCACAGGTTCAACTACTCGGTCTCTCTGGGTAGCTAGCTGTGACCGAGCAGTGACCACAACCTTGCCCCTTGTCAGCTGTACTATACACCTGGGAATTCAGATCATTCACATAAATTTGTAGGACCATTGTCTGCCAACTCTATATATGTACTTGGATACCCTCCCCATTTCATAGACATACCTGATCATACAGCCTGTCCACCCATCTATCCATCCATATACCCATAAAGCCAAACATTCTTTTGCTGTTCAATTTTAAATGTAGTTCACAAGTACCCCTCCTAGAGAAATGTCAGTATAGGAGTGCGTCCCAGATGCGAGACCACTTTCATTAAAATCATCCTACAGGAAGGAGGGTAGAGAAGACAGGCAGTTCCGTTGCCAGAGCACGAGAAGTGCCAGCAAAGATACTCTCACTATGAGATTCACAAAAGTTTGGACAAAGTGTCATAATTTACAGAACTTGGAAACTATGTCAACAGTGATGTGTAAATTGTACTCACCACGGAAGTGTTGATGTGTAGTGTCCTATGCATAGCATAACAATTATTACA
>NW_006922312.1:1016394-1016950 GCF_000298275.1 Orycteropus afer afer | reverse complement strand
AAAATACCAAGGAAAATTATGACCAACTGATGGCTGTGAAACAGATCTATACAAACATTAAAATCAAAATGAAAATCAAACTAAACCAGTGGCCATCTAATAGATTCCAACTCCTGGCAAACCCAGGTGTGTCAGAGAAGACTTGTGCTCTGTAGGGTTTTCAGTGGCTTATGTTTCAGAAGCAGGTTGCTGGGTCTTTCTGCTGAGGTGCTTCTCGGTAGGTTCAAACTACCAACTTGTAGGCTTATAGTCAAGCACTTGACCCTTTGCACCAGACCTTCAAAATCCACTGCTATTCAGTCAACTGACTCACAGTGCCCCTAGAGGACGGAGTAGAACTGCCCCACAGCATCTCCAAGGCTGTCAATCTTCACGGAAGCAAAGCTCAAACCACACTCACTGCCGTGGAGGGGATTCTGACTCACAGCGCCCCTAGAGGACAGAGTGGAAATGCCCCATAAAGTGTCCAAAGCTTTCAGTCTTTACAAGTGCAGACTGCTTCATCTTTCTCCCTCAGAGCAGCTAGTGGGTTCAAACCACTGATCTTTTGGTTAGC
>NW_006922312.1:1012739-1013809 GCF_000298275.1 Orycteropus afer afer | reverse complement strand
GCTTTATCTCAAGTCTACATGGTACCAAAATTAGACCTTTTCCCGAGGCTGTGTGTGGTTTTGAAAATAAATTCACAGGAACATTAATAGAGAAAGCAGTGCTCCCTTCTTCTGAAGGGAACAGCAGAGCCCCCAAGAAATACAGGACCTTCTGCAACCTGGTAACGGAAGCAGTGGTGGTTCAGTAGGAGAGCTGCCCCTCCCATGCTGGAGGCCTGGCTTCGACACCTGGCCATGCCCCGACACCACCCATCTGTCAGTGGAGGCTTGAGTGTTGCGTGATGCTGAACAGGTTTTGGTGAAACCTCCTGACTCAGACAGACTGGGAAGAAAGGCCTGGCAATCTACTTCCAGACCAGCCAGTGAGAATCCTGGATCACAATGGTCCATTCCACACCTTATCATTTGCATGGCCCTCCACCGGCTCCCTTTCAGATCTGTTGTGCAGGGAGTAACAGCTAACAATAGTAGTTAACTGTGACCAAGCACTTCCACCCAACTCTAAAACTTTTCAGTCTCTGGGTTGTGAGCAATGCACACCTCCCATCCACACTATCAGGAAGTGACCTGTGTATGACCCGCAAGAACACCCAAGTCCGTATTCCGAAGTCTGCAGAGTGCCATCTAAAGGCTAAGCTGAGAGCTGCGCTGGACACTGGGTGCTGGTCCATCTTGTGATTCATGTCCCATAACTGGACTGCGCCTTATTCTGAAAGCCAGAGGGCTCCCACCTGGCCTTGCTCTGGAAACTGGTTCCTTCCTGCACTTTAATGCAATGGACTTGAATCCACTGGTTGGCAGGGAAGCACTTTCTGGATCTGTGAACGTGGACAGTCGGCAAAGAGATGGCTTAGAGCACTGCCTCACTGCTGGCAGCCTGTCTCCATCAGGCAAGCCCACCGCAGCGTGGGTTTCCTGGAATGCTTCACGCTGGGCACCCAATCAGTAATCCATAGGATTTTGTGAAATTTAATCAAGGTGCGCCTACCCAGAGCCTTCCTTTCCGTGGTAGACTTTATCATTTGTATCTTCCTTCAGGTGCAAGGGGAAAACTGGGGTCACTATCTCCC
>NW_006922312.1:1010485-1011632 GCF_000298275.1 Orycteropus afer afer | reverse complement strand
CAGAAAGATGTTTACTTGTTTTATTGACTATGCAACACATTCAGTTGCGTGGATCATATGAAATTATGGGTAACAGTGAGAAGAATGGGAATTCCAGAATACTTAATTGTACTCATGAGGAACCTGTACATTGACCAGGAAGCTGTCATTCGAACAGAGCAAGGGGGCACTGAATGGTTTAAAATCAAGAGGGGAGTGCATCAGGGTTGTATCCTTTTACCATACTTATTCAATCTGTATGCTGAGCAAATAATTCGAGAAGGTGGACTATATGAAGAAGAATGTAGCATCAGGATTGGAAGAAGAATGATTAACAACCTGCGATATCCCGATGACACAACTTTGCTTGCTGAAAGTGAGGATGACTTGAAGCACTTACTGATGATTGAAGAATACACTCTGCAGTATGGATTACATCTCAATATAAGGAAAACAAAAGTCCTCACAACTGGATGTATAAGCAACATTATGATATATGGAGAAAAGATTGAAATTGTTTTCACATTGCTTCATTCTACGGTGGACAGCAATGGAAGCAGCAGTCAGGACATCAGACAACATATAGCAGTGGGCAAATCAGCTGCAAAGGACCTCTTTCAAGTGCTGAATAACAAAGATGTTACCTTCAGGACTAAGGTGCACCTGACACAAGCCATGCTATTTTCAGTCACCTCATAGGCAGATGAGAGCTGGACAATGAATAAGAGAACAGCGGAGAGTTGATGCTTTTGAACTGTGGCGCTGGCAAAGAATGCTGAAAGTACCGTGGACTGCTGAAAGAACTAACAACTCTGTCCTGGAGGAAGTGCAGCCGGAATGCTCCTTCAAAGTGGCAATGGCCAGACTTCATCTCATCTATATGGTTATGTTGTCAAAAGGGACCATTCCCTGGAGAAGGATGTCATGCTTGCTAAGGTGGAGGGTCGATGAAAGAGTGGAAGGATTGACACAGTGGCTGCATCAATGGGCTCAAGTATAGCAAGGATCATGGAGCTGGCACGGGAGGGTCCAGGCAGTGATTCGTTCTGCTGTGAATGAGGTCACTATGAGTCAGAGATGACTCAAAAGCACCTAACAACAACAACAACAACTAAGAATCCATTTCCCAAAACAAGGTCAGAAAGATTTGTGTGATAGTTGAAGATGT
>NW_006922312.1:999603-1006019 GCF_000298275.1 Orycteropus afer afer | reverse complement strand
CAGAACAACAACAACAACAACAACAACAACAATTCTAGTTCATGGGTCTATGTGTCCATTCTTATGTCAGTGCCATGTTATTTTGATTACTGTAGGTTTGTGGTACAATCTGCCAACTTGGAGATTATGTACAATGTTCCATTCCTCAAAAGGATGCACCCTGCTGTTTGGGGAGTTTCTCAAGGTGCTTCTCAGCGAGATGAAGGGAGTTGGAATGTAACTTGAAAGAAAATCTGGGTGGTCAGGAGGTTTGCAAGTGCCAGAGGAAGGTCATCCACCATAGATTATCAGTTTCTGACCAGCAACAGCCCAAATCTGGGTGAAAGCTAGCATAGTAAATTGCACATTCCTGAGTAGAGATTTAATACTATAAGGACACATGCCAAGAGTTGCCATCACTGCTCGTGTTAACCTCTAATCATATGAAAGTGTATGTATAACATGATTATGATGTAATTCTCATCCTATGAAAGAAGCTTAAATAAAACCAAGCCTACTGCTATCAAGTCGGATCCAACTCATAGCAACCCCTTTTGGTTTCCAAGGAAGTAAATCTTTACGGAAGCAGATTGCCCCATCTTCCTTCTGTGGAGCGGCTGGTGGGGTTGAACCCCCAACCTTCAGGTTACCAGTCAAATGCTTTGGCACTGGACTATCAGAGCTCCTTGAAAAATGAAACCTAGAGAGTGCTTGAAAGCACCCGGTTTTGGGGGGCCCTCCCTCTCTGCCTCAGCTTGTGCACAAATTTAAGGAAAAGCTGTGCTACTGACTCTTCACCTTGGTTTGTCTTTATAGGCTTAAGTCACTCGTAAAGGACCCAGGACTTTGCAGGTAACATGCAATTTGCATGGCATAATCATTGACAGTATCCCAGGCCAGCTGGTCAGCATACATCTCAAAATCTTGCACAAATCTTCTCAGGGAAAACCAGAAACAACTTAAAAGACATAAAGCTTGAAATGGAAATAGTTTCAGGCACTTTAACACAGAAACAACAGGCAAAACCCTACCTGCAAAACTTTAAATGGAGGATTGTGAGAGAATATTTTGCAGCATTTTTTTGTCTTGAGCTGGTTGGTGCCCATTTCTGCCTTTCCATTAACAGTCCTAATCCAATAGGCCACTATAAAGAAAGAGGTTATTTATTGGTGTCCAAGTGTTTTACAGTACAATTTTACATCCTCTGTTGTTAGGTACCATCGAATTAGTTCCTACTCATAGTGACCGTCTGTGTACAACAGAGCAACACTGCCTTCTCCAGTGCCATCCTCACAGTGGTTGCTGTGTTTGAGTCCATCATTGCCATCACTGTGTCAATCCATTTTGCTGAGGATCTTCCCTTTTTTCGCTAACCCTCTACTGTACCTACCGTGATATTCTTCCCAAGGGACTGGTCCCTTCTGACAATATGACCCATGGACGTACGACAAATTCTGGCCATCCTTGCTTCTAAGCAGCATTCTGGCTGTACTTCTTCCAAGACAGACTTGTTCATTCTTCTGGAAGTTTCTGGTGTTTTCAATATTCTCCCACACCATAATTCAAATGCTTAGATTTTTCTTTGGTCTTCCAAAATCATTGGCCAGCTTTCACATGCATATGAGAGTTTGAAAAGAGTAGGGCTTGGGGCAGGGTCAATTTAGTCTTCAAAGTGACTTATTTGCTCTTTAACACTTTAAAGTGTTTTTGTGAAGCAGATTTTCCCATTGCAACATATTGTCTGCTTTCTTGACTGCCCCTTCCCTGGGTGTTGATTATGGATTCTAGTAAAATGAAATCCTTGAAAATGTCAGTATTTTCCCCACTTCTCATGATGCTGCTTATTAGTCCAGTTGTGAGGATTTTTATATTCTTTATGGTGATGTGTAATCCATACTGAAGACTGGATTCTTATATCTTCATCAGTGAGTGCTTCATGTCATTTGCACTTTCAGCTAGCAATGTTGTGTCATCTGCATATGGTAGGTGGTTAATGAGTCTTCCTCCAATTGTGATTCTACATTCTTTTTCACACATTCTGGTGTCTCAGATTGTTTGCTCAGAACACAGACTGAAAAATGTGTGGTGAAAAGATACACCCCAGAGGTACACCTTCTTTGGTTTTAAATTGGGAAGTATCTTCTGGTTCTGCACAAAAAATTGCCTGTTGATCTATGTACATGCTCCTCATGAGCACAGTTAAATGTTCTTGAATTCCAGTTCTTTGCAGTGTTACTATAATTTGTCTTGATTCACATAGTCAAAAGCATTTGTACACTTAATATCACACAGGTGAACACCTTTCTGGTATTCTTTGCTTTCAGCCAAGATCCATATTTATACACCATCTGGATATGATAAATTCCAGAAGGTGTGATGCAGCACAGCTGAGTGCATCCACTCAGCTCATCAATAGTTTCTGAAATCAGGAAAGTCACTGTTCTTCAGGGAGCTTTGAGAGAGGATAGAGAGAAAGGCCAGAAGTGGCATTTATCCCCAGTAGAAATCCATCATAAAACAGGAACCAGAGAACTGATGTATGACCTATGCTCATGAAAATTGCCTATGCATGTGACCCAACACCCAATTAATCACATATCAGGTCCTCAGTTTCCTGATTTCTGAAATGAGGGGAAGGATATGAAAAGAATGTACTTATTGAATGTGTTTTATATGCATTCTTCAGCCATTAGTGTATGTAATATTCAAAAGAGTCCTTGTGGCTAAGCACTTGGCTGTTAACAGAAAGGTGGGCTGTTCCAGCACACCATGTGCTCTGTAGGAGAAGGATGCAACAATCTATGTCCATAAAGATCACAAGGTTAGATATCATATGGGTCAGTTCTGCTCCGTCGTGTAGGGTCGCTATGACTTAGAATGGACTTAGTAGCAACAGGTTCTGTTTGGTGTGTTTTGTTTTGGATAATATTCAAAGCAGACACAAAATTCTGGGCACTGAGGAAAAAGATAAGTGACTCAGCAGGGTCATACAGTCCACAGTACCCACTCCAGGAGTGAAGTCAGTCACATCCATACCTGGCCAATCAAACACCTCCAAGCATGATCTTTAGATGTTCCCCTATTATCCTGTGGCCATGGAGGCCATTTGTTGAAAAGGGAAGACCCACAGGACAGCAGGAGCTTAGATGCCAGTATGACCATGTGGAGGAAAGTGACCAGTATTTGAGGAATTCTAGGCCTAGCATGGAAGATGGACTAGAATAAAAAGAATGTCCTAGAAGCACCAAGGTCTGTTAGGAGGCTATTGATGTACTGACATGGGACATGATTTGATGGTTCTAACACAGAATCAGTAGGACTTGTCTTTTTGGAGGTAGGGAGAAAAAGAAGTTAAAGATACCTGTGGTTTATAGTGGGGAAAACTGGGTAGATAAGAACACTAACTTAGAGCAGAAATTTAGAAAGAAGGGCAAGGCAGGGATGAACCTGAAGAGCTTGGTTCTTGGTATGAGATTCAAGTGCCTGTGGTGTATCTAGGTAGGGCAGGAACTAAAGTAGACTGTAGTTTCCAGTCCCAAATTGGCTCCTCACATATTACTCACTACTAATGGGGAAAAGCTTCATTGACAGTGGAGAAATCTGGAGAACTTCACTTTAATCAAATGATATTAAATAAATACCTAGCTAATGTCATGTACTATGGTCACAGAAGACATCAAGCTCAATTGGCACACAAAAATGTGGTGACTGGGGTCTTAAAGTTTGTGAGCAGATATCTAAAATTCAACTGTTGGTCTCTTCATTTCTGGAGCAAAAAAAAGAGTAAAGAAATTCAAAGAGGCATGGAAACAGTTACTAGGGGACTAATGGACTATGGGAACCTCAGCCTACATGATCCTGAGACAGGAAGAACTAGACACTACCCAAACAACCACTTAGAAACTAATCAAAATTGGAGATCCTGGATAGAGTGAGAGACAAATGTCAAGTCAAATTAAAAAACATAAAAAAGAGCAGGACTACTGGTGACATAGAGACTGATGAAAGCTCTGATGACATAACCCCTAGGAACCTTCTGTGGCTTACATCTCAGCCAAACAACAGATGCATGTACAAGAAAAAGAATATACCAGGGAAACGTACTCCTTAGGACAATCAGGCATGGGTGATCAGAATGGCAGCATTTGGCATGGAGGAAGGTAGGCAGGAAGGAGGTCTGGTGGTGAAGTACCTAAGGTATTTGACTGTTAACCAGAAGATGGGTGGTTCAAAATCACCAGCTACTCTGCAGAAGGATGATGGGGCAATCTACTTCTGTAAAGATTTACCACCTAAGAAACCTAGTGGGGGTCACTATGAGTTGTAACTGATTCAATGGCAGTGAATTTTTTTCTCTTTTTCTGGAGCTCAGGAGGCAGTACTGCATAGGAAAGAAGGACACATGGAGGAAGTGGGAAGAGAGCTGTTACATTGTGGGGACTGTAACCACTGTCTCAAAACAAAATGTGTAGAAACTGTTGAATGGAAAATGAATCTGCTCTGTAGTACGTCACCCAAAACACCAAAAAAAGTTAAAAAAAAAAAAAAAAATGCCTCCTGATACAATACAGTCACAAGGAGGGAATTCTGCCAAAATTCATTACCTGATTCTAATAACGAGAAAACAACAAACCACCCTAAATGAGATACATGATACCCAAAACTGTGCTCCTTAAACATGGCAACAGACAAGAAATACTGAATGATTGTTCTCACTTAAAGGTGACTAAAGGAACATTACAGGCAGATGCAATGTGTGGTGCTAGGTGGGTTCTTGGATGGGGGTGGGTGGGAATTTGATAAAACCAACTATTTACATGTTATTTTTGTGGCTGCTCCAGATTCTGATGACACCCAGATGACCTCACATATTCCAGATATAGCTGCGTGCAGCATTCTTATGCAGAGAGTCCCACCATTTTTGCTCTCATGCCACCTATGTGGCATCACTGCATGCACAGCATCCCCTTATCCCACAACTAGAGGCCTTCCTGATGGAAGGAGACACTGACCTCTGCCAGTGTCACTGCCTAAGCCCTGTCATGTACTGGAAGTAGCAAAAAATTCTTAGCCTCTAGGAGTCACCAGTGCCAGAGTAAAGGAAATATTTCATCTCTGAAGAAATTAAGTTAGTTTTCCCTTACTCTACTGACTTCTGTGAAATAAACCTTAAAATCTTTGCCTTTCTGACCTTCTGACATGTTGTTTGAATCATGAATTAGAAGGCCAGGAAGATGTTTGCCAATTATAGTAGTAATGGGAGATAGTAATTTTATCAGGAAACAAGTTGTGGGAGGAAGATTCAGACATTTTCAAAGGTTTATTCATTGACACAGACTGGAGAATCATAAAGGAAAACAAAACGTTTCACTGACTCATGCTGTGTGATCCTTATCTTAACAAAGATTCAGGAGACTGCTAGTCCAACTGTAAATGTAGCCTAAGACCTGTGTGGTAGCAACTAAAGAAAATAGATATGATGGACAGGTAACGGAGATACGTTAGATGGATTGTGAATATGACTAAAAGAACATTCCAGAAAGATGGCTGAAGCAATTGGAGAAGGGAATGAAATTTTCTTAGTTTAGATAAACTTTAATGTTCAGATGAAAAAGCATTACCACTATCACCACAAAAATACCAAATTTGCACAAGCACTTGGATTTAAACAGGTTACATTTTGAATTTCAGACATAAAGAATGCCACATATGTTTAGGAAGAAAAAGGAAACATTATCCACAGAAGTACAAAATCAGACTTTGGAGTGTCACAGACCAGCAGGGTACAGTGAGACAGTGTGTATAATAAGTTGAGGAGAATGTGGTGTGGGACTTCTATATGAAGTCATATGGGAAAGCCACAGAAATCAGTCTGGTTTCTCTATGGGCTGTGAGGGTTCACGCCCTCTGAATTAAATTCCAGACGGACCTCAGACCACTGAAAGATGAACCTCAGTAATCACTTTGGAAGTGGAAGTGCCTAGTAGTAGTCTAGGTGAGTGTGCCACCAGCACTAATTGTATGAAGTAAATTGGAAGAAGTACTGCAAGGAAGTGCATGTGTGAAAAGTAAATAAAATTCTAACTTACATTGTTTTAAAATCACTTTTTAACAAAAGTAACAGTTCATTGTAAAAATATTTTTGAGATTTGGCAAAATTTGAATGAGGAGCCTAGAGTGATATTGGCAGTGTATATATCCCTGTTAAATTTTCTATATATGTTGTTGCACTAACTTGCACTTTAGAGAACTGCCATTGTTAAGATTGCCATTGTTGTTTGGAATGACTGCTGGTAAAAGGACATATACCAAAAAACAAAACAAAACAAAAACTCACTAGTATTGACTTCCCTCAACTAATAGCAAACCATCCTTGGATTTACAAGGTGATATCTCTGTGGAAGGAGCTCTGGTAGCATAGTGCCTAAGGCACTTGA
>NW_006922312.1:997997-999181 GCF_000298275.1 Orycteropus afer afer | reverse complement strand
AGATAAGTGATGATGTGATTCTCAAAACAGTGTATACCTGGCATCTCTAAACAACAAGGTAAGTGATTTTTCTGTGTCTACCACTTACAGTGACCTTGTCTTAGATACTTAATCTCAGGAAAGGCATTTTGTCTTTCCCACCACAACTACCTAGCATGACATCTTCTTTCTCTTTTGAATCCTAGAGAAGATTCAAGAGAAGAGGTCTTTCTCTTTTGACTCCTAAGAGTCAAACAGCTCTTAAGGTGACTGAAGTTCATGCAGGTATGCAGGTGAGAACTCATGTCATTTGTCACCATAAAAATAAACTTGGACACTCTGGTCATGTTTTCAAAAGACACATGGTTGTATCCAATATGTTGTCACCAAGGAGTTTCAGCCACATGAATCCAGGTACATTTTCTGTATCCTTTCACACTGGAAGAGAATTCTCAGATGGGCCATTAGAAAATACAGGTCCTCTTGCCCCAGGTATATTACTGTGGCTCTCAGGAGGAGATTCTATTGAATCTAGAACAGTAACTGCGGGATACTTTGCTGTTACACATGTAATCGAGGATGTGGGCCTTATTCATAGTACATATCATCCAATCTTCAGAAACAAAGGCAATTAACAATGCTTTTCCTAATATTTGCTGTTTCCACATTTCTTTATCAGAACCATATATATCATGCAAGTAACACTGTAGAGAGTAATCAGAATGACAATTGATTGCTTCCTAACTTAGTTTGGGTTTGTGTCTAATCTCCTATTCAAATAGGGATTTGTAGGTGTCCAGGTGAAATCATCATGGTGTTCCCCACAACAGTAACCATAATTTTTTGCAAGTGTCCACACAGTTACTCTCACTGTCTTCCACTCTATTTCACACTGAAGTTCTGTTCAGTTTCAGGTAGGCTTCCCAATATTTCTCATAATGCAAGTGACTGAGGGTTTGTAGGTGTTCTTGGAAAAACATGTGTATTTTATCTGACCTCTCACTTTCTTTTTCAGATTCTAGAGAAGAGGTCATGAAAAAGTAACAGTTGTCATTCACATGGATCTTGTTATACCTAGGTAGGTTCACTGTGATGCCAATTACACCAGAAAACATCTCTTCTTCCAAGAACATGGGAATCCATATTTCTTTCTCTAACACTTATCATTAGTATGTTGTTGTGCATATTTTTATTCAAGGAAAAAA
>NW_006922312.1:994325-996707 GCF_000298275.1 Orycteropus afer afer | reverse complement strand
AAGAGAAGAGATGACAGAAAAGTAACTGGCATAATTCCAATGGGTCTTGCTAAAATCTAAGTAAGTTATGCGGTCAGTCAGATTTCTCTGTCTAGTATTTATCGTTGGCATGTTTTTTTTTTGCTCTAATTCAGGTAGTGAATACCAATTTAACTGTCAAATCTTAACCCTAAGAAAGGGGAGATCCCTTCTGTGTGACTAAGGATATTTAATGTTGGTAATAAGTGTGTATTTTGGCATTTCCTAGGCTAGTCATCCAGTTTACTCACTACAGTAATGATGATGTATATATATAACCATAGTATACATACCCTGGCATCTCTAAAAACAGGTAAGTGATTTTTCTGTCTCCAGCCCTTGTAATGACCATGTCTTAGATACCTAATCTCAGGTAACATATTATGTCTTTCCCACTATGATAAGCTAACATGAGATCTTGTTATTTCTCTCTTGAATCCTAATTGTCAAGCAGCCCTTTGAGTGACTGATGTTCATTCAGGCATTCATCACCACAAAAATAAACTTGGACTCTCCTCAGGTATTTTCAAAAGAGATGTGGTTGTCTCTGTTATGTAGTGACCAAGGAGTTCCACATGAATCCACGCATATATTCTATATCCTTTCACCCTTGAAGAGAATTCTCAGATGGGCCATTAGAAAAATTAGGTCTTATCACACCAGATATGTTGTTTTGCTTTTTAGAATGAGATGATATTGAACCTAAAACAGTGACTGCTGCAGACTTTCCTATTATCCTGGTAAGTGATGATGTGGGTCTTATGCACAACACATAGCATCTGATCATCAAAAACCAAGTCAAGTAAGGATGTTTTTCCTAAAATTATCTATCTCCATGTTTCTTTCTTTTATTATTTTTTTTAATCTTGTAGTTGTGCTAGTTTCATGTAGGTTTTCTGGCTTTCATAGTTACAGAAATAACCAAGGGTTTGGAGCTGTCATTTGAAAAACATGTGCTGTTCTTCTGTCTTCTCACCTTGATTTTAAGATTCAAGAGAAATATGATGGAAAAAATAACAATCCTCATTATCCACATGGGTCTTGCTGAAATCCAGGTAAGTTACACTCAGATTTTTATCACAGCAAAAACCATCTTTTTTTTTTTCCCCCACAAAACAGAGTAAGTCATATTTCTGTCTCTAGCAATTATGATTATCATATTGCATGTTTTTAATTCAGGTAAAAAACAGCAGTTTAACTGTCAATGTTTAATCCTGAGAGTGGGCAGATTCCTTCTGTACAGAATGCTGCCAGTTCAAACCCACTGGCCAGTCCTTGGAAGGAAGATTGGGCAATCTACATCCGTGGAGATACCACCTCAGAAACCTAAATGGGTTGCTGTGAATCAGATATGATTCAATGGCAATGACTTATTACACAGGATATGTTCTTCATGTTCTCAGGCCAATTTTATGTTGAACCTAGAGCAGTGACTGCAGGAGACTTTAATATTATCCAGGTAAATGATGGCATGGGCCTTATCCACAGCACACACATCAGATATGATTCAATGGCAATGACTTATTACACAGGATATGTTCTTCATGTTCTCAGGCCAATTTTATGTTGAACCTAGAGCAGTGACTGCAGGAGACTTTAATATTATCCAGGTAAATGAGGATGTGGGTCTTATCTATAGGACACACCACCTGATCTTTAGATATCAAGACAAGTAACTTGGTTTCCCATAGTGGTTTCCACAGAGATGTATTGTCTACAGGTACATTTTGATCAAGGAGTTCCACATAAATACAGATATCTTTACTGTCCCTTTCCCAGTAGAAGAGAATTATTGGGTGGACCTACATGAAAGAGTTCATCATGGATCAGATATGTTCTCCAGGTTCTCTGGAGGAGATCAAAATGAACCTAAGAATGGTGACTGAAGTAGGCTTTGTTGTTAATCAAAGTAAATATTGTGTAAATATAATCAAAGTGATATTGTGGGTCTTGTCCACAGAACAAACCATCTAATCTTCAGAAACCAAGGCAAGTAATAAGGCTTTTAATATTACCACATTTCTTTTTCCATAATGATATAAGTCATGCAAGTGATACTGCAGACACTAAGCATGAGAACTGTGTGCTTCTCTGCTTAGTTCTGATATGTGTTTAACCTCATGGTAACTGATGGATTTGCCTATTTTTAGGATGAATTCCCATGGTGCCCCTTACCAGTGTAGTGACTTTGACTATTTGTAGGTGTCTGTGCAACTGTTTTTGGTGTTTTAGCTGTTTTTTCACCTTAAATTTCTATTTGGTTTCAGGTAGGTTTCCTGGCTTTTTTCTAAGGTATGTTACCAAGACTTTGACAGTGTTCCTGAAAAACCATGTGTTTTCCATGTGACCTCCAGCCTTGTTTTT
>NW_006922312.1:969339-970252 GCF_000298275.1 Orycteropus afer afer | reverse complement strand
TTGGATATGTTTGTATTGATGGAACAGAACTTTCCTTCTTCCATTCCACACACCAACAATAAATACTGAAATTCTAAAGAAAAACAGCCATTTTTCTTTCTGCAGGTCTTTCAAATGCAAATTTTTTGTTATCTCAGAGATGTATGTCTGCATGTTTTTCCAAATGCAAATCTCTTGCCTGAGTGTTCAGGGAGGGGTCAGATTTTTGAATCTCATCAGCACCATCAGCTCAAGGCTGATCCCTATGAAACATAGGTCAAACATGCTGTCACCGTCCAACCCTTTCATCATCAATTCTGATACCAATGCTATCTCCCATGACAATCTCTACTTCTCTGCTGGATTTGATAATTCCTTGCAGTGGGCACACATAACACACACAATTCTCAACACTATTGAATTTACTGGGGAAGTCATAGGTTAAAGTTCAGGTTCAGGAACACTCCAGATACAATTCTTGGAGCAAGATAGCTTTCCATCAGCCATGCCCTCGGGCATGATTCTCTTTGGTACTTGGTTCTTGGCCTAGCCTCTTCCACACTCCAGCAAGTGTTAATAAGCTCTTTTAGATCTGTCTATAGGTATACCCCCACTCAGCCAGCAAGTCTCCTGCCCAAAGACACTGAGCTTTCTCACACTGTGGGCAGGGAAATCTATTGCTCTGTCTCATTCCAGCCTTTTGATTCTGGTGCTCTGATGTTGCCATCACTCTGCATCATCTTAGCACAGGGATCTCAAGTCCAAGCACTTGCTCTCCACTATGGGTTCTTCTTTTTCTCTTTAGACTTGAGGTCCTTGTTTTCTGCCTCAGGGAGGACTCGTTTTAGGCCTATATAGCAAAACTGACCAACCCTCATTTTAGGGTTCCATGCATCTTATTTGTACTTTGCCTCCCCCCACAGGCCACTATTTA
>NW_006922312.1:967483-968550 GCF_000298275.1 Orycteropus afer afer | reverse complement strand
GAAAGGGTCGTGATGACACCACTGTAAGGATAGACTTTGCAGAGCCCAAACCTGGGACAGTGATGGCAGAGCAGCCATACGATGTGTAGGGACTGAGAGCACAAAGGCCCATCCCATGAAGTTGCACACATCTTCATTCTCTCCCTGTTCCTCAGAATTTCACAGCATTAATGGGAGGGATAGATGGCACTGGGTTCAATATAAATAAGCTGACACCAGGTGCTTCTCCCAAGCCACCTCTGGATGGACTGAACTTTTGGCCTTTCATTTCACTGTTTACACCATAAAGTGTCACCACGTCCAAGGTGGGGCCCCAAAATGTGCACTTGTAACAAAGGGATTTGATGCCTGACATTTGGAGTAGGCCACCCAATGAGTCAAGGGCACCTCTGGAGAAATAAGTGGCAGTAAGGAATCAAGTAAAAGTCCTTTGGATGCAGGCATCCTGTGACATATTCCCAGGATCCAGAGACAGGTCAATGAGGAAGGCCAGTGGGGTACACACACTATAGCTTTCATTTTATGAGGGAGAGAGTCCCTGGGATAAGATCCCAGCACAAGGAATCAAAGACAGAGCATGTGTGGGTGTGTCCATAGTCCCACATTATGGAAAAGGTGGTACTGAGTAGTCCTTCTCTATCTTTGTGATAATCTTCTGGCTCAGACCCCATGAATTAGAGTGGCTTCACCAAGTCTGTGCATGGCACTAAGTGGACAAGACTGCATCAAAGTTGGTGGTATTAGGTAACATGCTTTTGACTGTAAGTAATTACAAAACCAAAGCAGTTGCTGTCAGATGGATTCTGACTCATGGCAACCCAGTGTGTGACAGAATAGAATTGTGTTCCATAGAGTTTTCAGTGATAGAGTTTATAGAAGCAGATCACCAGCCTTTCTTCTGAAGTACCTCTGGGGGACCCAAACCTTCAATCTTTGAAGTGTGATACTCAGCCAATCCACCTCAGAATGACTTGAACAATAAAGGATGTATCATCTCACAGAACAAGAATCCCTGATGTAGGAAGCTCTGTTGTTTTTGTTGTTGTTATGTGCTGTCAAGTCAAACC
>NW_006922312.1:957976-966513 GCF_000298275.1 Orycteropus afer afer | reverse complement strand
GCCCTTGCCTGCCTTCTATAGCCCAGGCCTGCCAGGCCTTCCGCACTTGCCCTGCTTCTAACATTAGGCCCTGCCTCTTATGGTGGTCCTAGCCACACGCCTGTCCTCCTTGTTCTGATGCTCCCGCTGGGTCATGCTCTTGCATTCTCTTCCTCTGCAAGGACTGGTCCAGGGAGATTGAGGGGGCACATGAGGATCCGGGTTGCCTGAAAAATGCTCTAGTTCTGGAGCTGGATGCTGGACACATAGGCGAGGTCGAACCAGGCTGCACATAGCAAATCCAAGCGTGAGAAATGACTTTTCAGGTTTCTTCTGGCTTCACACTGTCTTTTCTGAGTGAAAACAGGTGGCCTGTGTGAATACAAGTAGTGAGACCTTGACCTCAACGACCTGTTTCATGTGGACTTAACTGACAGCTTGGTGGGGTAGTGTTGGAGGCATTTAGCTGCTAATCTCAAGACTGGTGGTTTCCATGTACTGTCGGCACCACACAAGGAATGTAAGGTAGTCTGCTTCCATAAAGATTTATAGGCTGAGAAACCTATTAGGGATTACTTTGAGTCGGCCTTGAGGGGATGACAGTGAGTTTGGTTTGAGTTGCTGGAAATCTGAACTCTGCAATAGTGTTTCTCTAGCCAGTTTGCAGGTTCACTAAAGCAGTCTTCCTTCAGCCTGTTTTCATGGCCAAGGATCTCTGCTGGTGCAACTGGTAAAGTCAGTGAGCTGCAAACCAGAAGATTGCAGGTTCCAACCCAGCATATACTTCTCTGAAGAAACATGAAGCAGTAGGCAATCTGAGAGATTTACAACCTTGCAACCTTGAAGGGATAGTTCTGTCCTGGCCTTACAGGGTTTCTGTGAGGTAGAATCCACTCCATGACAGTGGGTTTTGAGGTTTTCATGGCTGTTAACCCGCATGTGGAACCGGGGTCTTTGAAGCCAGTTCTCAAGCACTCCAGGCCCACCTTGGTAATTGTGTCCCTTCTAGCTGCTTAGCCAAACTGTAATGCTGGCAGGTGCCCCTTACCCATAAACAAGGTAAGGACATGGGTTTCTCCACCGATGTTTGCTACTAATTAGTAAGGAAGCACAAGTAACCCTGTGCTTACATTGCTGCTTTGTCATGGATTGTAATTTCAAAAGAGGTGTTGAAGGTGCTGTGGAGCTGAGAAAGGGAGATGTCAGCCATATATAGAACCAGAATCTTTGTTGTGAAAAAAATAGAAAGCTGTTCACTACAGATGAGTGTGTCAGCACAATTTAATTCATGCTTATTGGGTAATCCAAAGACGCTCAGCTGCCCCAAGGGGAACAGCCCCCTTCTTTCCTGCTGTGTACTTCTGGTGGCCTTCCCCCAGCTTAGGACCCACTCCTGCCCAGGACCTGGCAACACACCCATTTGGATGATTTTCTGGTGGCAGTGGCTTGTGGAGAGATTATACATCTCTCTTTATTTCCTCCTCACCTCTGGTTCCCTAAGAAAATGTGGGTAATTAAAATCAGCTATCTTCACTGCCCAGAAATATCAGGACAGGTGTTCCTTGGGGCAAGACACTTGCCCTTATCCACTCATGCACGCCTTCATTCATACCCCATTGGTTCAATGCTCTGTGCCAGTTACAAGCCAAAGCAGCCTGTAGGAGTTTACATCCTGCTTTTGTCCCAATGTGAGTTTGGAAGGGACCGAAACTGTGTATGGTTATGTGATTAGAAGGAATATTTTTTGGTCAGAAAATAGAAGTTAGCCCTTCTGCAGTGCTTAGTCCAGTTGTTTACATAAAGTACTCTGAGTAAATTTCCATTCAGTGTAAGCCCTTTCCACACATGTAAAACCAGTGCCATCAAGCCAATTTCAATTCTTGTTGATCCTATGCATGTCAGTAAACTGTGCTTCATATGGTTCTCAGTGGCTGATTTATCAGAAGTTCAGTGCTGGTCCGAACTTATGAGATGCTACTGGGAATACTGGGGCTGCCAATATTTCTATTGGCATTCAAGAGCATTAAATACTTCCATCGCTCTGGGACACTTTCACCTTTGTACCTATTACTCTCTTCTACAGGGTTTCTATGAGTTGGAAGTGACTGGACAGCAACAGAGTTTTGTTTTGTTTTATCAGAAATTGCATCCAGAGTCCCAATTCTGGACTTGTAGAGAACATGGTAGGACTCCAGCCCCTGATGGCACAGTGGGGAGAAGCTAGTGCTGGCCTGTGTATTGGGGAATGTAACCATGTCCATTGTGTGATCTGAACATTCTCTAACACAGAATGACAATGTTCTAAATTATGCTAAGGATATTGAAAAGTTTCCAGCCACTGGCAGCAGAGCATGAAACCAAGGGTCAGAGCCTCAGAATTGTGGGGGGCACAGTGGGGCTTCATATAAAATTTATCTTTGTACTATACTGTAGTCTACTAACATGCAAAACATTTTGAAAGAGTTTCAACTATTGTGACAATTACCAAAATGTTGCACAGAGATGCAAAGTGAGCACATGCTGTTGGGAAAATAATACCAATAGACTTGCTCATTGCAGGCTTGCTACAAAGCTTCAAACTTTAAAAATCACATTATCTGCTAAGAGCAATAAAGCAAAGCACAATAAAATAAGTTATGTCTGTATTCATCTTTTCCCTTAATGTCACTATTGAAGAAATGATAGGAATTTAAGCAAAGATTGGATTCTGCCCCCAAACTGCTAACAGGAGCCTTTCATATTGGAAGGAATGGAAACTAGTTCTTCACAGTTGGTAGAGGGTCACTGAAAGTAAGGGAAACAATAAGATTGATTGATTTGAAAGGAGTTATGCATGTATTCATCTTTTCCCTTAATGTTACTCTTGAAGAAATGACACAAGTGATGCTGCTTAAGGCATGAGTTTAGAGCCCTTGTGGCACTAGTCTGGAGGCCTGGTGGGTCAGTGTTTCAATGCTCAGCTACTAACTGAGAGGTCATTGGTTTGAATCCACCAGCTGTGCTATGGGAGACAGATGTGGGAATCTGCTACCACAAAGATTTTCTTATATTCCATAAATATTTCTTAGAAACTCTATGGGGCAGTTTAACTTTTTCCTGTAGACTGGCTATGAGATGGAATCAACTCAGTGGCAGTAGGTTTGACTTTTGGTTTTTGAAAGACACATAGTTTTAGTCGGGCACATAGTAATAAATTCTCTATATCTGTGAATATATATATAAAAGTTAAATTTATTTGATTTTAGATATTTATTTGGATGACTGTAATTGGGTTTAGAAACTGACATGTTGCAATTCATGCACTTTTAAAAAATTATTTTCAAACCATGTTTCCATCTGTGTGATGATTATATGTCAACTTGGGTAGGGCATCATTCTCAGTGGTTTGGCAGATATTCTGTAATCAAACTCCATTCTGTGAACTTATGTGAGCAGCCAATCAGTTGAAAGGGGAGTTTCCTTGGGGGTGTGGCCTACATCCCTTGTATATGAATGTTCTGACAAAATTCTCTCCATACTGCATCAGACTCAACATACTCTGACCTCTGGTTCTTGGGACATGTGCCAGCTGTGTGCCATCTGACTTGTTGATTTTGGTATTCACCAACTACCATCCATGTGATGGTAGCAGCCTGCCATCTGGCCTGGTGATTTTGGTTCATCAGCCCCTGCAACCACAAAAGTCAGAAGATGCCTCCAGCCTGATGCCTGACCCATACATATGGAACTTGTCAGCATCCACAAGTGCAAGACCCATCTTCTAGAAATAAATATTTCTTCCTCTCTGTATATATAGATGCCACTGGTTTTCCTCTTTTAGATAATTCAAGTCTAAGAAAACCTTATTATCTGAGTGGTGATGGAAGCAACATGCAAGAACCCAAGGGCTGTACCTACCAAAGGGTGGTGTGTTCAGTGTGGACTTTCTCACTGGACTTGGAGCAGCTAAAGGAGCCCTCCCAGACCAGGGAAAGGTATGGTAAGCAGAGATTGGATGCTGGCCAAAACTGCTACAGCAGCCTTTCATATTGGAAAGAACAGAAACTAGTCATTCATAGTTGATAGAGGGTCAGTGAAAGTGAGGGAAACTAAGATTGATCAACTTGAGAGGAAATGATGGACTCAAGCAATCATGAAGATGGTGCAGGACTGGGCAGTATTTTGTTCCATTACATGTAAGAGCACCAGGAATCACAGCTGACGATGCTACAGGACCTAACACAAACAACTCAATACAGTGTGAATGTGGAAACCACTGATGATTTGTAAGCATGTTTTTGTTTTTTAGATTTCTTGATACACTTCAAGAAAAAAACCAGAACACATAAGTGAAAACACATCTGCTTTATATAGTCATAATAATAAAGATAATGCAATAAATCCCCCATCCCACCTTAGAAATGGCAGGAAAGACTGGACCACAGGGGAAAGCAAGGGTTTAAATAAATGTACAATGTCTATCCAGTGTGGAGTGCAGACAAGTCCTCCACATCCAAAAGCATTCTGCCTGATGTTATCCTGCACCTTCTACAGAGATCTTTGACTTCCGTTTGTTGGAAAAGAAAGGAGTTCACAGCATGACCACAACCTCATTAGTGGCTCAGTTAGAAATTTGGAGGTGCTAGATGGGAGAATTGGAGAGTCCTGGAAAGCACTGCTGAGCTGTAGATTGGGGTAGTAAATATCCCTATCTGTTCGAACTCAGGTGGTTTGAGGAAGGGGAGGGAAGAAGTAGCTGCAGTACATGCCAAAGGAGGAGGGTGAGTTCTTGGCATTGTGCTCAGTGTAGACAACATACTTGACTTGGGGGTCTAGGTAGAGGAAGGACAAGGAGGTCAGGAACTTGGCAGGCCTGTCAGGTTGAGAGTACTTGTTGAGCTGGTGGTGACATGGATGACCTGGTGCTGTGAATGTCCTACCTCAGGGTAGAGTATGGATCAGCACTAGGAAAGAGCTGCGGCTTGATTCTCAGGGAGGTGGGTGGTAGGGTCTTTACTCATGAGCCATGGGGCCAGGAGGCTGGTGTGCTCCCAGGCCACCAGAAGCAAACATCCTGGCTTTAGCAGGCTAGCCAGCAGACCTGGAAGGCTGTGCTGCAGAAGAAGCTGCTGGGCAGCACACCACTTGTGACAGATGCTGCACTTACGGGAGCAGCAGCCTCAATTGAGCAGGCCCCACCTGGGCAGGAAAGCATGGGTAATGCCATTCTTCATCACCAGCCTGAAGGTAGATGGGCACAACTATGCATTGCTGCTGCATACCCTCCATCATTCACCATGGGACTAAAGTCTGATGGCTTCTCCTCTGGACTGAACCTCCTGCAATGACCTCAGGGACCTTAAACCACAGGTGCCAAGTGAACTTCTTCTTCTTGTTGCACTGATGGATCGCCTGCACCACCTGTCAGTGGTGCAGAGTTCTGGGTGTTCCTCAGGATGGAAGGAGATGGCATAGAGGGTTGCACTGGACTGTCACCCATCTCTGAATATGCCTGCAGTGGCAGGCAAGCACCAGTCTGTGCTTCAACTTGGTGTCCTTAGAGCCTGAGAGTTCAGGTCCTCTTATGCTCAAGGATGACAGCTGGTTGGGGTAGTGCCCCTAGTCTACAGGCCTCAGCACATTCTGTAGGTTAACATGCATCCAGTCCTGCAGGTTCCTGGGATGGACCTGGGTTCCCCTCCAGAACCCAGGGTCCAGGTTGAGGGGTGCAGCAAGGAGCTTGGTCAGGCCTGAGCCGGGGGGACAGGTGGCCCTCAATGGGGGTTGGCAATGTCAGCATGGACTTGGGTAGGGCCCAATTGCTTCCCAGGTAGTTTCCCATGGGTACAGTTGGGAGGAGTCTGCAGGTTCCATAATGGTTCAGCTTTGAGAAGTCTCCAATATCTCTGGATAGAGCTAGATGGGAAGCACCCAGTCATGTTGACCACTTGCATTGGACCTCAAGGACAGTGTGGGGGTGTCTGGATGCTTGGTACCCTCTGGGCACGGGGTGCAACATGTGCCATGGCAAAGCCTCAAAGACACAGCAACATCATTACTACCTGATGGTGCCACCTGCTCCTTCAGGACCAACTTCTATTAGTTTACATTTGATTCTGGTAATTCTGATCCAACATAAAATTGGCCATTTCAACTAACTAAAAATGCACAGGGCAGGAACATTACTTATAATCAATGTTTGGCACAATCTACTAGCTAAACTTTTCACACACACACACACACACACACACACCCGGCAAACAGACACTCTGCACCAGGAAGCCATCAACTCCCCATTCCTCCATCCCCAGCTTATGGCGCCTCTGTCTGTGCATCTCTAGACATTTGAGTATTGTAGGTATTTCATCTAAGTGGATTCATGAAATATTTGTCTTTTGTTCTTACTTCCTTTGTTCAGCATAAAGTTTTGTAAGTTTATACTGTAGCATGAATCCAGACTTCATTTCTCTTCATGGATGAAATAATATCCCACTGGATGGAAATAGCAGGATTTGGTTAATCCATTATTCTGTTGGTGCACATTTGAGTTATTTCCACCTTCAAGCTATCATGGATAATGTTGCTATGAACACTGGTGCACAAGTCCCTGCCTTCATTTCTTTTGGGGATCAATCTCGGAGTGGAACTGTTGTGCCATATGGTCTTTATTTCACTTGAGGAGGAAGTGAGAAGCTATTTTCCAAGTGGACTGCACCATTTTACATTCCCACCAACAATGCCAACAATTCCTCTACCACCCTCATTGTTTTCCACCTTTCTTGACAGTAGTCGTCCCAGTGGGTGTGAAGTGCTATCTCCTTGTAGGTTTGATCTGCATTCCCCTAATGACCAATGATGCTGAGAATTTTTTTCATATGCTTACAGTCCATTTCTACATCTTCCTGGAAAAAATGTCTGTCCATTACCTTGGCTCATTTTCCATTAGGTCATTTTTCTTTAGTTTTTGAGTTTTAGGACTTCTTTGTATATTAAACCTATAACCGATGTATGATTGGCAAATACTTTCTTCTGTTCTGTAGGTTGTTTTTTTCACTTTTTTATAATGGCCTTTGATGTGAAAAAGTTCCTAATTTAGAGGAGATTCAATTTTATACTCTTTTTTCATTTGTTGGTCATGCTTTTGATGTTTATCTAAGAATCCATTGTCAAATACAAGGTCAGGAAGATTTACTTCCATGGTTCTTCAAACAACTTTATAGTTTTATCACATATATTACATTTGTTGGTCAACTTATAGTTAAGTTTTATATAAATTATGACATAGGAATAATATTTTACTCTTTTGCATATAGACATTGAGTTGTCTCAGCACCATTTGATGAACTGGTAGTCTTTCTCCATTGAATGGGTTTGCTATTCTTGTTGAACAGGGATTCTTTATTTCTGTTTCGTTGGTCTATGTGTCTATTCTTATGTCAGTGCCATGTTATTATGATTACTGTAGCTTTGTGGTAAGTTTTGAAAATGGAATGGGCTAGTCCACCAACTTGGAGGTGATGTACAATGTTCCATTCATTAAAAGTATACATAGTGATTTTGGGGGAGTTTCTCAAGGAGCTTCTCAATGAGATGAGGGGAGAAGGAACATAACTTGAAAGAAAGTCTGGGTAGTAAGAAGGTTTGCAGGTGTCAGAGGAAGGTTATCCACCATTTATTACCCATTGCTGATCAGCAACAGTCCAAATCTAGATAAAAAGTAGCATAGTAAATTTTATATTCCTGGGTAGGATTTAGGGGCTCTGGTGTAGAGCTTAAGGCATTTGACTGCTAACTGGGGGACTGATGATTCAAACCCACCAGCCACTCCTTGGAAGGAAGGTTGGGCAATCTATTTCTGTAGTGATAACACCTCAGAGACCCAAGAAGAAGTTGCTTTGAGTCGGATCTGACACCACGGCTGTACTTTGTGTTGTTGTTGGGTAGAGATTTAATACTATAAGGAGACATAACAAGAGTTGCCATTTTTGTGTCCCTCATTGAACATGTTAACCTGTAATCATATGAAACTATGTATAACATAATCATGATGTAATCCCCATCATGTAAAATAAGCTTAAGTAAAACCAAACCCACTGCTATCAAGTAAAATTCAATTGATAGCGACTGCCTTTAAGTTTCCAAGGCAGAAAACCTTTATGGAAGTAGTTTTCCCCATCTTCCTTCTGTGGAGTGGCTGGTGCATTTGGGGAAATCGCAATCAATGTCATGAGACAAAGTATATGTAAAGTGTTGTATGGAAGATAAATTTGCTCTGTAAACTTTCCCCCAAATCACAATAAATTTTTTTTCTGTAAACTTTCACCCAAATGACAATTAAAAAAAAAAAAAGAAAAAAAAGAAACCTTAGTGCTTAAAAGTTCTTGTTTTCTGAAGGGCCTCCCCCTCTGCCTCAGCTTGTGCACAAATGTAAGTAAAAGTTGTGCTACCGACTCTTCACCTTGGTTTGTCCTTAAAGGCTTAAGTCACTCCCGTAAGAGACCCAGAACTGCAGATAACATGAGACTTTCCTGGCACAAGCATTGACAGTCTCCCAGGCTAGCTGGTCAGCATACATCTCA
>NW_006922312.1:955496-956145 GCF_000298275.1 Orycteropus afer afer | reverse complement strand
TCTGCTTCCATAAAGATCACAATGTTAGATATTATATCGGGTAGTTCTGCTCTGTCCTATAGGACAGATTTGGAATAGATTCAGTGCCAACATATTTGGTTCAGTTTTGTTTTGTTCATTTATTTGTTTTCAGTAATATTCAAAACAGACCCCAGACTCTAGGGATTGAGAATAAAGATGTTAAATGACACAGCAGGGTCATATACTCCATGGTACTCACTGCAGGAGTGAAGTCAGTCACATCCAGGCCAGGCCAGTCAAGCACCTCTAGGCATGACCTTCAGATGCTCCTCTATTCTTCTGTAGCCTTGGAGGCCATTTTTTGAAAAGGGCAGAGCAAAAGGACAGCAGAAGCTTAGGTGCTAGTATGACCCCATGGAGGAAAGTCACCTACCCTAGGAGGAATTCTAGGCCTAGCACCGATGATGGACTAGAATAAAGAGAATATTCTAGAAACTAAGGTCAGTTAGAAGGGTATTGAACTACTGGCAAGGGACCTGATTTGATGGTTGTGACACAGAATCGGTAAGTCTTAGTAGATTGTAAAGTAAATTGCAGCTTCCAAATGGCTCCTCATATATTAATCATTATGGGAAAAGTAAGAGAGTAGATTGTAAAATAGATTGCAGTTTCCAAACAGCTCCTCATA
>NW_006922312.1:953389-953917 GCF_000298275.1 Orycteropus afer afer | reverse complement strand
GCAAACGTTTCTGAATTAACTTCAGTAAGATCTTACTTGCATGCAATATTAATGATATTGTTCTATAATTTCTACATTCTGTGGGATCACCTTTCTTTGGAATGGCACAAATATGGCTCTCTTCCAGTCAGTTGGCCAGGTAGCTGTCTTCCAAATGTCTTGGCATAACTGAGTGAGTGCCTCCAATGGGGCATCTGTTTGTTGAAATATTTCAATTGGTATGCCATCAATTCCCGGAGTCTTGTTCTTTGCCAGTTCTTTCATTGCAGCGTTGACTTCTTCCTTCATTAACATTGGTTCTAGATCATATGCCACTTCCTAAAACGGATGAAGATTGATCAGTTCCTTTTGGTACAGTGACTCTGTGTATTCCTGCCATCTTCTCTTGATGTTTCCTGCATCATTCAATAGTTTGCCCCTAGAAGCTCTCAACATTGCAACTCGAGGCTTCAATTTTTTCTTCAGTTCTTTCAGTTTGAGAAATGCCAAGTGTGTTCTTCCCTTTTGGTTTTCAGACTCCAGGTCTTT
>NW_006922312.1:949640-951784 GCF_000298275.1 Orycteropus afer afer | reverse complement strand
TAGTACCTAAGGCACTTGACTGCTACCCAGCAGGTTGTTGGTTCCAATCCACCAGCCCCTATGCAGAAAGAAGATGGAACAAAAGAAGATGGAACAATCTACTTTTGTAAACATTTACCACCTCAGAAACCCAATGGAGGTTTCTGTGACTCAGAATTAACTTGATGTTAATGAGGTTTTTTTTTTGTTTGTTTGTTTTTTGTTTTTCTTTCCTGGAAGCTAGGAAGGGAGAAATGCATAAGTAAAAGGACACAGGGAGGAAGTGGAAAAAAGGCTGCTACAGCAGGAGCTGTAATCACTGTCACAAAACAAAATGTGTATGAACTGTTGAATGGAAAACTAATCTGTTCTGTAAAACTTCACCCAAAACACAATAAAAAGTTAAAACACAAACAAACAAAACTAATGACATGTGCCTCCTAATATAATGCAGTCAGGAGTCAATTCTCCTGCCAAAATTCATAGCCTGATTTGAATTGCAAGAAAACATCAAACCACCCTAAATGATGGACATGATATCAAAAATTGTGGTGGGCTCTTCAAACATGGCAACAGCAAAGAAGTGCTGAGTAATCATTCTCACTTAAAGGCAACTCAAGAGACATTAGAGGCAGATGGAATGTACGGTCCTAGATGTGTTCTTGAATCAGGGAGAAGATTGTTGTTTTAAAAAACAACTCTATACATGTTATTGTTGTGGTTTCTACAAACTCTGACGAGAGCCTAGCCCAACCCTGATACCTCAACCTGGCTGCATGTGGCACTCTTACCCGTGGAGAATCTCAACACTTCTTGTCCCTGTGCACACATAGATGGCATCACTTCACGTGCAACATCCTTGTGTGGTTGAATCAAGTCCACAGTGACTTTTCCTGGTGTTGCTGCCTGAGGCCCATCCTGGACCGACAACTAGGGGTAATAAGTGCCAGAGTAAAAGGAATATTTCTTCTCTGAATAAATTAGGTTAGGTTTCCCTCACTCTGCCAAGTTCTACAAATAACAAACTTTAAAAACTTTGCTTTTTCTGACCTGCCAAAATTTTCTTAGCACTGTACATTAGAAGTGTGGGAAAGATGGCTGCTGATTATATTAGTAACCAGAGGTTACTAATTTTAGCAGGAGATAACCTGTGTGTAAAGGATTCAGGCATGTTAGTAAAAAGTATTTAAAGAGAAATAGACTTAGGAAATCATAAAGCAAGGCAAGATATTTCACCAACATGTGATGCATGATCATTTTCTTGACAAGGATTCAGGAGACTATTAGAGTATAAGCATATCCTAAGACTGAGTATGCATATACTCAGACTAAACAGCTCTAAGACCTGTGTGGAGCTCTGGGTGCACATTGCCTAACACATCTGAGTGCTAATCAGAAGGTTGGTGGTTCAAATCCACCAGCCACTTTGCAGAACCAAGACTAGGCAATCTACTTCCATAAAGATTTACCACCTTGGAAACCCAAAGTGGGTCTCTATGAGTAGGAATTACTGGATGGCAGTGGGTTTGTTTTTTGTTTTTTAAGACTTGTGTAGTAGTAACCTAAGAAAACCTATATGAGATATAGGTAATGGAGATCGAATAGATGGATTATGACTATGACTAAAAGGCATTCCAGAAAGATGGATGAGGCAATCAGAGAAATGAATGAATTTTCTTAAGTTGAAGAATAGCTTTACTGTTCAGATAAAATATTCTTGCCACCATCACAGTAGAAATACAACAACCACAAAAACGTCCAAATACTTGGTTTTGAATAGCTGATATTTTGAATTTCAAAGACAAAGAATGCCAGAGGTGTTCAGGAAGAGAAATAACACCTTAGCCACAGACATACAAAATCAGGCTTTTGAGTGTCACAGAATAGCTTATACAGTGAGGCAATGTGTATATCATGATAAGGGGAATATGGTTTGGAACTCAGTAATTCCATATGAGTCATATGGGAAAGCCACAGAAATCCATCTGGTATACATATATATATATACACACACACATAAGAGAGACATAAATAGTAAGCAATTGTTTTCAAAAAATAATAACTGGTGAATCTGCTAAAAGATAGATGGGAACTCTGCCCTATTCTTGTGAATATTCAGTGCATTTGAAATAATTTAAAAATACAAAGTTTCAAAGTAGTTGTAT
>NW_006922312.1:936068-948570 GCF_000298275.1 Orycteropus afer afer | reverse complement strand
ATGCAAAGGCATTTGATTGTGTGGATCATGACAAATTATGGATAACATTGAGAAGAATGGGAATTCCTGATTCTATTTAAGAGGGAGTTCTTAAGGAAACCCAGTGACAGAGGAAAGAGGAAACTCAAGGCTTTGGCACCTACAGGTACAGCACATAATGAATCCAGGCAAGCTTTTAGCCAGATTAACACAAAACCTCACAGTAAAAAGGGAGATAATCTCAGTTCCTACTTACAGATGCACCATATCTGAATTTTAACAAGAACAACAACAACAACAAAAAAAAAGCCTATGAGTCATGCTGAAAGGTAACAGAACAGTTTAAAGAGACACAGCTGACTCAGATCTGGCACAGATTTTAGAATCTCAGGTGAGTGATGTAACTGTGATTCATATGCTAAGTAATTCATATTACTGCACCCTGGTGGTGCAGTAATTAAGCATCTGTCAGTGGTTCTAATCCATCAGGAGCTCCAAATAGAAAGGCATGGTCATTATCTTCTGTAAGTCTGCCGTTTAAGAAGCCTTTAAGGGCAGTTCTACTCTGTCCTATAGGTTCACAATGAGTTGGAATTGATTTGACAGCAGTGGGTTTGGTGTTTTGGTGTTAGTCGTATTGTGTTGTTTTCTCCAGCAAGTTTCTACACTTTGGATAGAGTGAGACTATAGAAGTCCCTGTCCAGCATTACTATTATAATAAGTCCTCTGTAGTCTAAGTTTTTCAAGAGGTGTAAAAGTAGGGAAAAATGATGCATTTTAAGGTGCATGTAGACCTACCTTCCATGTTCCATCATCCACCAAAACCACATGCCATCTCTTAGAAAAGAGAAGATTTACTTGCTACTGTTCACTCATTGCTGACTCAGCAGCCCAAGATGGGAAGTGTTTAAGAACCAACTCTCCTAAAACTAAACCTTTGGTAATGTCTGGTGGAAATAATCCCACTATGGCCAATTTCAAAGGCCAATGAAACTTGCATTTGTAGAAATGCCAGTAATTGGCTTTTATGAGGTTGTACTGGCTGTAGCTCTCCACTACCTGGAAGTAATAAAGGGAGGAAGAAATGTTGGGGATGGGCAAGTGCTTAGAATGCTTGCATCACATAGGACAAGGGTGAGGATGTGGACTGAATAGCCCTGGCAGGAAGCAGAAATAAAAGCAGGGAGAAATTGAATGCCTGTCCAAGGAATTCAGTGATCATAGGATTTCACAGGTATTTAGGTGAGAGATACTGGGCTCTCCCCACTGTGGTCAGCATAAATTGCTGAAGGAATGCAGGGAAGAGTTGACAGTATCCATTACCACAGCCTTTTATTTTCAGATTGGAAGGAATACCTTGAGGCCAAAGTATACATTTTCATTCATGTGGTCTTTGCTGATAGCCATGTAAGATATGATGGCAATGCTAACCATAGTGCACACCATGAAATCATCATACCACAATATAAGTGATTACTGCATCTCTAGCTATGACCTTGATCATGTCTTATAGAAGTAATCTCAGGTAAAACATTATGTCTTTAACAACAATATTGTTGTTGTTGTTGTTATGTGCCGTCGAGTCGGCCCCGACTCATAGCGACCCCTCCTTGGGTTTCCGAGGCAGTATCACTACGGAAGTAGGATTGCCCAACTTTCCTTCCGAGGAGTGGCTGGTGGGTTTGAACCGCCAGCCTTCTGGTTAGCAGTCAAGTGCTTTAGCCACTATGCTACCAGAGCTCCCAACAACAATATTAGTGTCTTGTTATTTCCCTATTGAGGTAAAAGGGTCAAAGAGCCATTTGGGTGATTGATGTTCATGCAGGCATGCAGAAAAATCCTCATGCATTCATCACTACAGTAATGAACTTGGACTGTCTTCAGGTGTTTGCACAAGAGATGTGGTTGTCTACAAGTATGTTTTGACTAAGGAGTTCCACATAAATGCAAGCATGTTTGCTCTATCTTGTCCTGCTAGAAGAGAATTCTCATGAGGCTTATAGAAACCGATAGGGTGTTCAGGTTCTCTGAAGAGGAGATCATGGTAAACATAGGAATGGTGACTGCTGGAGCCTTAACTGTTATCCAGTGATAACATGGGCCTTATCCACAGCACACACCATCTGATCATTAGGAACCAAGGGAAGTAATGATGCTTTTCCTAAAGTTACCTGTTCCCATGTGGCTTTTTGCAGGATCATGTAAAACATGAAAGTGATGCTGCAAACAGTAATTAGCATGAACATTGGGTGCTTCATATCTTAGTTTTAACATATGTTTAACCTTGTAGTAAGTGAGGGATTTTTAGGTATCTAGGTTCAACCATCATGGTGTTCTCCATCACAGAAGTGACCATGTGTATTTGAAGATGACCACATAAATGCTTTCACTGTCTTTAGTTTTTCAACTTGAAGTTCTGCTCAATTTCTATGCTCTTGTAAAAATGGAATTTAAACATGGTTTTGGGTTTCCTTAGAAAACTTTATTCCTTTCATATGACTTATCATTTGGCTTTTAAGGGTTTGAGAGAAAAGACCATGAGAAAGCAATAGTTGTCATTCATATGGGCCCTGCTGATGTTTAAGTAAGTTATGGTGTGATTTTTTTCACAGCTAAAGCCATCACTTCTCTGTAGAACACAATAATTTATATTTCTGTCTTTAGCATTTAATATTAGCAGGTTTTTATGCTGTAATTCAGGTGAAAAAAAAAGTTAAACTATCAATATTTAATCCTAAAAGAGGGCAGATCCATTCTGTACTGAGCAGGCATATTTAATGTTGTTAGTAACTGAGTATTTTTTAGTATTCCAAGCTAGTCATCCAGCTTTCTTACCCTAGTCATAATCATGGTTTTGTTTGTCTTCATGGAAGTGATATGATTGTTCCAAGAAAATGGTACTAGAGATCTGCTAGAATTCAGGGAGAGAGTTCAGTTCCCAGGTTGCCATAGAAACAAAAGAATCTTCAGTAATCCCAGTGAAAACATGCATTAAAAAAAAATTCTAGCCTTTCATTTTCTAATTCAGGAGAATACATCACTGCATGCTCAACCATATTCATTCACATGAAATTTGCTGATATCCAGGTAAGTGACGATGTGATTAAACCACACCATATACACCCTGAGATCTCTAAACAATCAGATAAGTGATTTTTCTATCCCCATCACTTACAGTTATGTTTTCTTAGATGCCTAATCTCAAGAAAAACATTTTGTCTTCCCCACTATGACTACCTAGCACGAGGTCTTCTTATTTCTCTTTTGAATCCCAAGAGTCAAACAGCTCTTAGGGTGACTGAAGTTCATGCAGGTATGCAGATGAGAACTCATGGTGATCATCACTGTAAAAATGAACTTGGACACTCTGGCCATGTTTTCAAAAGACATGTGGTTGTCTCCAATATGTTGTGACCAAAGAGTTCCAGCCACAGGAATCCAGGTACATTTGCTGTATACTTTCGCCCTGGAAGAGAATTCTCACATGGGCCATTAGAAAATATAAGTCCTATTGCACCAGGTATGTTATTCTGTTTGTCAGGAGTAAATTATATTGTATCTAAAACAGTGACTGCAACAGACTTTGCTGTTATACAATAAGCAATGATGTGGGTCTTATGTACAGTACATACCGTCTGATCTTCAGAAACCAAGGCAAATAAAGATGCTTTCCTAACATTTGCTGTTCCCACATGTCTTTAAGTGGAATAATGTATCATGAAAATAACACAGTAATCAGAATGAGAATTGATTGCTTACTTATTTAGTGTGCATGTGTGTCTAACCTCATAGTAAGATATGCTTTGATAGGTGTCTAGGTGAAATCATCATGGTGTTATTCAACACAACAGTGACCAGGAATTTTATCAAGTGTCCACACAAGTGCTCTCTCTGTTTTCCACTGTATTATCACAATGAGGTTCTGTTCAGTTTCAGCTAGGTTTCCCATGATTCAACGGAAGTGACCGATGGTTTGTGGGTGTCCTTGGAACAATATGTGACTTTCACATTCCTATTCAGATTCTAGAAAAGTGGTCATGAAAAAGTAACAGTTGTCATTCACATGGACCTTGGTGATATCTAGGTAAGTTACACTGTGATACCAATTACAACAGAAAACCTCTCCTTGTCCAAGAACATGACAAGACACATTTCTTTCTCGAGCAGTTATTATTAGCATTTTTTATGCAGTTATTCAAGGAAAAAATACAACTTCAACTCTTAATGTGCATATCCTAAAAGTGTGGTGGTTCCTACCCTACCAACTACAGGTATTTAATGTTGGTAGTAACTGAGTATTTTGTAATTCTCTAGGTTGTTCATCCAGGTTTCTTACCACAGGAGTGATCATGAAGTTTTTGGAGGTGTTCAGGGGAGAGACAGGATTGTTTCCAGAAAAATTTTGGCACTGAAAGTGTGCTGGAATTCAGGTAGAATATGTGGTTCCAAAGCTACATGTTAGGAACAAAATAATTTGCTGCAATCCTGATGAAAATGTGCAAAAATTGGCACCCTTTTCTTTTCAGATTGAACCCAATGCATCACTACAGGTGTAACCATCTTCGTGTGTGTGACATTTGCTGATATCCAGGTAAGTGAGGATATAACTCTCACAATAAACAAATATGGTAAAATATTCCAACAGGAAGGTAAGAGATTTTTCTGTCTGCACCATTGATTAAGACCATGTTTTAGGCACATAATCTCAGGTTAGGCATTATGTCTTTCCCACCCCTGCAAACAAGTATGAGATCTTGTAATTTCTTCATTGAATCCTAAGAGTGAAAGAGACTTGGTGTGACTGAGGTTCATGCAGGTATGCAGGAAGGTTGTTGTGGTTTCATCACAATAGTAATGTTCATGGTCTCTCTGCAGGTATTTACACAAGAGATGTATGGTCTCCAAGTACATTTTCACCAAGGAGTTCCACATTAATCCTGGTATGTATAAGTATCCTGTCCCCCTGGAAGAAAGCTCTCTGTGGGCCTGTAGAAAAGATTGATCCTTATAAACCAGATATGTTGTTTAGGTTCTCTGGAGTGGAGATCATGGTGAACCTTTATATGGTGACTGCAAGAGACTTTACTATTACCCATGTAAGAGATAATGTGGGCTTTATCCACAGCACAAACCATCTGATCTTCAGAAACCAAAGCAAGAAAGGATGTTTTTTCCTAAAATTACCTGTTATTACCTGTTTCTGTGTTTCTTTTTGGGGAATCCTGTAAGTCTTGAAAGTGTCACAGCAGACGCTAATCATCATGAGAACTGATTTCTTCCTAACTTAATTTTGTTGTGTGCTTAACTCTGTTATATGTGAAGAAATTGTAAATATCAAGGTCAAATCATCGTGGTGTTCTCTACCACCAAAATGACCATGAATTTTTGCAGGTGACCGCACAAGTGCTTTCATTATCTTTAGCTGTTTTACCATCTTGAAATTCTGAATAGTTTCAGGTCAGGTTCCTGACTTAACTAATAAGAGAAGTGGCCAAGTGTTCGGGGATGTCCCTAGAAACACATGTGCTTTTCTTCTGATTTCTTACCTTCCTTTTAACAATTCAATAGAAGGTATGATGGAAAAGTAACTGTCGTCCTTCACATGGGTCTAGCTGAAATCTAGGTAAGATATGCTGTGGTATTAATCAGAGCAAAAACCATCTCTTCTTCCCAGAACATGGTAGGTCATGTATCTGTGTCTAGTATTTATAATTAGCATGTTTTAATGCTGTAATTTAGGTAATGAATACCAATTTAACTGTCAATGCTTAACCCTAATAGAGGGTAGTTCCCTTGTCTATGACTAGGAATGTTTAATGTTATATTTAACATTATCTTTAACATGAACTGTGTATTTTGGTGTTTTCCAGGCTAGTCATCCAGCTTTCTCAAATAGTGATGATCGTGAAGTGTTTGCAGGTGTAAATGGAAGAGATGTCATTGTTTCCAGAAAATTCTGGGTGCTGGAAGTCTAGGCATTTAGGTACAAATTTCAGATCCCAGACATGTGATAGGAAAAAAAAGGACATTTTCAGTAATTATTATGAAAACATGCATATTTCAAAAAGACTCTAACATTTGATGTTCTGATTCAAAAGAGTACATCGCTGCAAGCCTAAACATCTTCATTCACATGGACTTTACTGATATCCAGGTAAGTGATGACATAATTCTAATAACGGTATATACACCCTGCTATCTCTAAACAACGGGGAAGTGATTTTTCTGTCTCCAACCCTTGTAGTGCCATGTCTTAGATACCTAATGTCAGGTAAGATATTATGTCTTTCCCAAGAAGATATGGTAGCATGAGATCTTATTATAACTCTTTTGAATCTTAAGAATCAAACAGTGCTTGGAGTGACTGAAGTTCATGCGGGCATTCATCACCACAAAAATAAACTTGGACTCTCTTCAGGTATTTTCAAAAGAAATGTAGTTGTCTCTGTTGTATTGTGACCAGGGAGTTCCACATGAATCCAGGAATGTTTGCTGTATTCTTTCACCCTGGAAGATTATTCTCAGATGGGGTGCTAGAAAAGATAGGTTCTATTACACCATATACATTGTTTTGCTTTACAGAATGAGCTGATGTTGAACCAAGAACAGTGATAGCAGGAGACATTGCTGTTATACAGGTAAATGACAAGGAGGACTTTATTCACAGTGCACACCATCTGATCTTCAGAAAGCAAGGCAAGTAAGGATGCAGTTCTTAAAATGATCTCTTTCCATGTTTCTTTTTGAGGGATCATATACATCATGAAAGTGACACTGCAGACACTAACCAGCATGAAAACTCATTACATTCTAACTTGGTTTTGATGTGTATTTAAACTTGTAGTAAATGTGGGACTTGTACGTGTGCAGGTGAAATCATCGTAGTGGTCTTCACCACAGAAATGACCATGCATTTTTGTATTTCGCCACACAAATGCTTTCACTGAAACTATTTTTTTTTTCACCTTGAAATTGTGCTAGTTTCAAGTAGGTTCTCTGGCTTTCATAATAACAGAAGTAACCAAGGGTTTGGAGCTGTCCTTAGAAAAACATGTGCCATTCATCTAACTTCTCACTTTGCTTTTAAGATTCAAGAGATATATGATGAAAAAATAACAATCATCATTATTGACATACATCTTGGTGATATCTAGGTAAGTTCTGCCGAGATTTTAATCATAACAAAAATCATCTTCTCTTCCAAGATCACATTAGGGCATATTTCTGTCTCTAGCATTTATGATTATCATGTTTTTATGTTGATATTCAAGTGAAAACAGCAATTTAACTGTCAAGTCTTAACACTAAGAATGGACAGATTCTTTCTGTACTGACCAGGGATATTTAACATTGGTAGTACCTGAGTATTTTTCAGTTCTCCAGGCTAGTCATCCAGCTTTCTTACCACTGTAATGATTGTGAAGTTTTTGCAGGTGTTTACCTGAATGATGTGATTTTATCCAGAAGTTTCTGGGCACTGGAAGTCTACTGACCTTTTAACAGAAAACTCTGGTTCCAGCTAATTTGATAGGGGGAAAAAATGTCCAGGAATGCTGGCCAAAGCATGCATATTAAAAACAAACAAACAAAAAAACCCTCTACAATGTATTTTTCTGCCTCAAGAGAATGCATCACCATGTTTAGCCATCTCATTCACGTGATCTTTGCTGGTATACAGTTAAGTGATGATATGCTTCTAACCACAGTGTACATTATGGCATCTTTCAACAAAGTATGTGATTTTTAGTCTGTGACACTGACAATGACTATGTCTTAGATACATAATTCAGGTAGAATGTTATGACTTTCCCCCAATGACTAGCAAGCATGAGATTGTATTATTTCTCTCTTGAATCCTAAGAGTCAAACAGTTCTTTGAGTGACCAAGAATCATACAAGTATGTAAGCAAAATCTCATGGCACTTATCACCACAAAAATCTACTCAGATTCTCAGCAGGTGTTTTCCAAAGAGATGTGGAAGGCTCTATAATGTTGTGACTAAGGAGTTCCACATGAATCCAAGTACATTTGCTGTATCCTTTCACACCAGAAGAGTATTCTCAGGTAGATCATTAGAAAAGTCCTATTAAATGGGATATGTTGTTCAGGTTCTCATGCAGATATTATGTTGAACCTATTATGGTTATTGCAGAAGATTTTGGTGTTATCCAGGTAAGTGGGGATGTAGGCCTTAGCCATAATACGTACCATCTAATCTTTAGAAACCTAGGCAAGTAACTTGGTTTTCCATAGCGGTTTACACAAAGGATGTATTGTCTACAACTACATTTTTACTGAGAAGTTCCACTTAAATCCAAATACATTTACTGTAGGAGGGAATTCTTGGGTGGGCCCACAGAAAATATAGCTCTCCATGGATCAGATATGTTTTCCAGGTTCTCTGGAGGAGATCATAGTGAATCTAAGAATGGTGACTGAAGTAGACTTTTCTGTCAATCAAAGTAAGTAGTGATGATGTGAGTCTTGTCCACAGCACATATCATCTAACCTTCAGAAACCAAGGAAAGTAATAATGCTTTTTTTGTTACCACATTTCCTCATATGTAATCATGTAAGTCCTGCAAGTGATATTGCAGACACTAATCACCATGAGATCTGATTACCTCCTTACTTAGGATTGTTGTGTGTTTAATCTGGTAGTAGGTGACATATTTGCCAATTTTTAGGTTGAATACTTGTGGTGTTCTTTAACACAGTAGTGATTATGAGATTTTGTAGTTGTCCATGAAACTGCTTTTGCTGTCTTTAACTATTTTTTTCACCTTGAAGTTGTGTTTGCTTTCATGTAGGTTTCCTGGCTTTCCTTCTAAAGGATGCTACCAAGGCTTTGAGGGTGTACCTGGAAAACCATGTGTCTTTCATCTGACCTCCCCTTCTTTTTCAGATTCAAAAGAAGAGATTATGAAAAAGTAACAGTTGTCATTTGCATGGACATTGGTGATATCTAGGCAAGTTCAACTGTGATTCTAATCACATTACAGAAGACATCTCTTCTGCCAGGAACATGGTGAGTCATATTTCTTTCTGTAGTATCTAGCAGTAGCAATTTTTTTTTTCACAGTTGTTGTTGTTATTGTTGTTATGTGCCATCGAGTTGGCCCCTACTCGTAGCGACCCTTCCTTGGGTGTTCAGGGCAGTATCTCCATGGAAGTAGATTGCCCAAACTTCCTTCCAAGGAGTTTGAGCCACATGCTTTCTGGTTAGCAGTTGAGTGCATTAGACACTAAGCTATCAGAGCTCCTTTAGTTATCAAGGAAAAAGTACCATGGTAACTGTTAATGCTCATAACCCTAAGGGAGTGTTTGTTCCTACAGTTAACCACAGATATTTAACATTGGCAGTAACTGAGAATTTAGCACTTCATGGTATTTTCAATTGCCTCATATGCATGTGAGAGCTGGACAATAAATAAGGAAGATGGAAGAAGAGTTGATACTTTTGAGTTGTGGTGTTGGTGAATAATGCTGAAAGTACCATGGACTGTTAATGGAACTAACAGATTTGTTCTGGAGGAAATGAAACCAAAATGCTCTTTGGATACAAGAATGTCCAGACATCATCTCACATACGTATGTTGGCCATTTTATCAGAAAGGACCAGTCTCTGGAGAAGGATGTCATGCTTGGTAAGGTGGAGGGACAACAAAAGAGAGGAAGGTCTTCAATGACATGGATTGACATTGTGGCAGAGGTGGTGGGCTCAAGTATAGCAAGGATCCTGGAGTTGGCTTAGAAACGGGTAGTGTTTTGTTCTGTTATGCATAGGGTCACTATAAGTCAGAGATGAATGCAGGTATGTTTGCTGTATCCTGTCCCACTGGAAGGGAACTATTGGTGGGACCATAAAAAACACAGGTCATTATAAAACAGGTATGTTGTTCAGATTCTCTTGAGAGCAGATCATGGTGAAACTAAGAATGTTGACTCCAAGATACGTTATTGTTATCGAGGTAAGTGATGATTTGGGCCTTGTCCATAGCACCCACCATCTAATCTTTAGAAACCAAGGTAAGCAGAATGCTTTTCCTAAAACTGCCCATTTCAAAACTCTTTTTGAAGGATCATGCAAGTCATGAAAGTGACACTGCAGGAACTAAATTGGCATGAGGATGATTTGTTCCTAACTTAGTTTTTTTTGTTTGTTTATTATTTTTTCTTGTGATTTGAATGAAAGTTTACAGAGCAAATTCACTCTTTGTACAGCAATTCACACTCACTTTGTCTCATTAAATTGGCTACACTTTACCACAATGCAACAGCTTCCCTCCCATTTCCTCTCCATAGTTACCTCTTCCCTGTGTCCTTCTCTTCCATGCATGTCTTCCCCCTGAATAGTCTCCCTGTGCATACAGAGCCTTCTATTCTCTCATGATTGGCTCTCCAAGGAGTGTATCTACCTAATGTAAATGTTCAGCTCATATGCCTGTCTTTTGTTTGGCTGGAAGTCACAGGAGTGTGTTCAATTCCAGACCTGAAGGGCAGCTAGGGGCCATAGTCTTAGTGGTTCCATCAGGCCCTATCAGACCAGCAAATCTGGTCCTTTAAAAAATAATTATAATAATTTTGAGTTTTGATCCACATTCTTCTCCCTCTGTATCCAGGATCTCCCACAGAGATCCCCCTCTGAGTGGTTGACAGTGGTATCTAGACACCATCTAGTTTTTCTGGTCTCATAGTTGTATTGGCTAGGGATCACATGGTGTGTCAGTTGCTTGTACTAATTGTTTCCATGTGTCTTTGCTTTTCTTCATTTTTCTTGGCTCTGGATAAAGAGAGACCTATTGTTGCATCTAGATGGATGCTTGAAAACTTTTAAGATCCCAGTTGCTACTCACCTAAGTAGGAAGTGGAACAATGTTTTTGTATGTTATGTTATGCAATTAAGCTTGATGTCCCCTGTGATTATGGACCCATACCCACAGGTCCAACTATTTGTTACCTCTGGGTAGCTGGCTGTGGCCAAGAAGTAACTACACCCTTACTGCTTGTCAGCTTTACTTTATACCTGGGAATTCTCACAGAACATACAAATACACTTGCAAAAACATTATCTGCCAACTCTATACATGGTAATGAGCACATGCCCTCTGCCCCCAGCACAGGCAGACCTAATAATTCAGACTGCCCACCTATCTATCCACCTATATCAATGTTCCTAACTTAGTTTTGATGTGTGTTTAATTTCATTGGGGCATAGGGATTTGCAGGTACCCATGTGAAATCATAGTGGTGTTCTTTACCACTGACTGTGAGGGCGCTCTGGTAGCATAGTGGCTAAGGCACTTGACTGCTAACCAGAAGGCTGGTGGTTCAAACCTGCCAGCCAATCAATCCTCAGAAGGAAGATGGGGCAATCTACTTCCATAGTGATACTGTCTTGGAAACCCAAGGAGGGGTCTCTATGATTTGGGTCCGACTCAACGGCACATAACAACCACAACAACAACAACAGTGAGGGTTTTCAGTGACTGTGAGGGTTTGCAGATGACCACACAAAGGTTTTACTGTCTTTAACTATTTTTTCACCTAGAAGTTCTTTTCAGTTTCAGGTCAGTTTCCTGGCTTTCCTAATAACAGAAGTGATCAAAGGTTTGTGGGTTTCCCTTTCACTAGACCTGTCACTATTCTTTTCAGATTCAAAAGAAGAGATGATGGAAATGGAACAGTCTTCATTTGCATGGGCCTTGCTGATATCTAGGCAAGTTATACTGTGATTTTAATAGCAAAAACAATCTCTATTCTTCCTTGAGCAAGATAATTCATATCTCTCTTGCTGACATTTTATCATTTGCATGTTTTATGCTGTGGTTCAGGTAAAACTCAGCACTTTATGTGTCAACGCTTAACCCTAAGACCAGGCACACTGTGTCTGTAGTGACAATAGAGAGAGATTTAATGTTGGTAGCACCTGTGTATTTTCTAGTTTTCCAGGCTAGTCATCCACCTCTTTCACCACAGTAATGATTGTAAAGTTTTTGCAGGTGTTCACCTGAGCAATGGGATTATTTTCCAGAAGTTTCTGGACACTGGAAGTGTACAATACTTCGTGTAGAAAATTCTAGCTCCAGAGTTACTTGCTAGGAACAAAAGAATTTTAAAAATCCTGGTGAAGGAGGAGTTACGGCAAGATGGCGGACTAGGCAGAAGGACTGCACAGACCCTCTTCAACAAAGAAAAGGGAAACAAATTAATACAGACACAGAAGATAATATTTGACCCCTGAGCCTTGAAAGGAAGGATACAAAAGTGGACTAAACCCCAACTAGCGAGCAGAAGAATTTGCATGAAAATACAAAAAAGGAGACACATGGAGCTGTGGTCTGGCAGCGACAGATGGCTTGGAGATTCCTGAGTGGTGAAAGGACCTAAGAATTAACCCAAAAATAACCCTGCTGGCCAGGGACTGCATAGAGGATTGTGCACAGTGGCTGGGGAACAAACAGAGAAGGTGAAGAGAAAGGTGGGCTGAGCTGTGGACTTTTGCAGATCTGGAGGGTGCCG
>NW_006922312.1:925628-931762 GCF_000298275.1 Orycteropus afer afer | reverse complement strand
AAGAAGGAGTGCCACATGAATCCAGGTACATTTGCAGTATCTTTTGACACTGGAAGAGAATTCTGAGGTGGTGGAATATTCGAAAAGATAGATATTATTACACCAGAAATGTTGTTCAGGTTTTAGGAGGAGATTATATTGAACCAGCAATGGTGACTGAAGGATACTTTGCTGTTATTCTTGTCAGTGAGGATGTGGCCTTTATACACGGTACACACCATCTGATCTTCAGAAACCAAGACAAGTATCTTGGACTCTCCACAGGTGTTTACACAAGAGATGTATTTTCTACTAGGTTTTGACTAAAGTGTTCTACATAAATCCAGGTATATTTACTATATACCCAACCCTCAGAAAGAAGGATGGCAATTTACTTCCATAGTGATGCAACCTCAGAAACCCAAAGAGGGGTTGCTATGAGTTGGATCTGACTTGATGGCAGTGCATTGAATTGTGTTGTATTTTCCTAGTAGAAGATAATTTTTAGATGGGCACATACAAAAAAATAGTTCTTTATGTACCAGATTTGTTCTCCAAGTTCTCTGGAGAGAGATTGTAGAGAACCTAATAATGTTGACTGATAATGTTGCTCTTAATCAAGGTAAGTGATGATGTGGGCCTTATCTGCAGCACACAGCATCTAATCTTCAGAAACCAAGGCAACTGATGCTTTTCCTCAAATTCCTATTATCACATTTCTCCTTGCAGAATCACGTAAGTCATGTACGTGATACTGCAGACACTAATTAGTAGGATAACTGATTGGTTCCTTACTTAATTTTAATGTGTGTTTTACCTGAAAATGGATGAGAGATTTGCCAGTTTTCAAGTTGAATCCCACTGCGTTCTTCACCAAAGTACTGGCCATGAGTTTTCACAGGTTTCCAAGCAAGTGATTTTGCTGTCTTTAAGTGTTATTTCACCTTAAATTTCTGTTTGCTTTCAGGTTCACTCCCTGGCTTTCCTACTCACTGAAGTTATGAAGGCTTTGAGGGTGTCCCTGGGGGGTGTGTGCATTTCAGCTGATTTTTCACTGGTCCTTTTTCAGATTTAAAAGAAAGATCACAAGAAAGTAACCATCATCATGCACATGAGTCTTGGTGAAATCTAGATTAGTGATGCTGAGATTTTAATCATAGCAAAAATCATCTCTTCTTCCCAGAAGACAATAAGTCACATTTCTGTCTCTATAATTTATCAATCTACATTTTATGCAGTAATTCAAGTGAAACATTGCATTTTATGTGTCAGTGCTTAAGCCTAACAGAGGGTAGAATCCTTCTATACTGGCCATGGATATATAAGATTGTTACTAAACTAACTGCCATCAAGTCAGATCTGACTCATAGAATCCCCTCCTTGGGATTCCAAAGTGGTTTTGTTATGGGTTCTGTTTAAAATAATAGCCACTATGATGTCCACGTTTTAAAAGAGTTTTATTCAGGCTAGCAGACTGCGGGGAGCTGAAGCACGCTCTTAGGCTGCAGTGCCTTATTCTCCCGAGGGACCAAGTTATATAAGTTAGGATTACTTCCTGACAGGCAGAAGTTGGTGTTTGATTAATTTTCTCAGGAAATTTGTTTTTCTCAGGGGCATCCTGTTTATCAGCAGGTGAAGGATGTTTTTCTCAGGTGCATCCTGTTTATCAAGGGGTGAGGGTGTTTGCAGCTACCACGTTCCCTACTGTGTTTGCTTGGAAATCAAATCTTTGATTCATATTCAGTATCTATATTTATTCCTCAGTTGAGTGTTGTATACTATGTTTGTAGTACCATGAGTTTGACTGCTTTTATTCTATTTTGGATGAAACTGACAAGGGTGTTGTGTATGTATGGGCCCACTAAGAGTCCCATAGGAGTAATGCTAAGTGGCCTGCTAGACTGGAAATCAGGGTGGTAGCCCATGGGGACCAGTCATTTAGGTTTTGGTACCAAATTTTGTGGAGTCCAATTTGTATTGTCTTTCTTTTATGTTCTTTATAACCACGCTAAAATTTCTCTAATGACTCCAATTTTATTAGCATAGAAGCATCACTCTTCTCCTAAGGCTGTACATAACCCTCCTTGTCTAAGAAATAGTAAATCTAGCCCTCTTTGATTCTGTAATGCCACTTCTGCTAAGGATTCTAACTGTTCAAAAAGTTCTGAAATGGAGTATTCTATGTTATTCAGATCAGCATTAATACTTTGGCTGAGCCTTCAAAGATTTTGATTTTCTGTGACCCAAGTGGAAACTCCTGTGGCCGCAGATACTGCAATGCCTAGAACTAGTAGTAAGGGGATGAGTAAGGGTACCTGTTTGTACCTCAGGTGTTTAGGTGCTGTGATGAGAGTTAGCTCCTGGTCACCCTTATATATATTAATTTGTTGTAGAATGTATATCTGAGGGCATAACTGAAGTTTTTAAGGTACTATAAACATACATAGATATGCATGTGGACAGACCAAAGGAAGAAGAGAACCACATACTTTTGGGGGCAAGAAAATAAACAGGGGTTCCATTATAATGCATATAAGTGATTTGATTGCAATATGACCTGAATCTTGATTTTGATATATTGTAGTCAGGAGAAGCATAACAGCTTCCTGTACCCTGTAAGTCCCCTAGGGTAAGGTGCACTGATTGGGAATTACATACCTGTGTAGTTTTGTTCACCCTTAATTGAACCCCTTTTCCTACATAAAATGGGGATTTGGGGTTAAGACATAGCCAGCAATGCTGAGCTAACTTGGAATTTGAGCTATTCAAGACAGTAAGTGTGCTAGACAATAAGTGGAATAGAGGGTTTTCTGGGCTCCCAGACAGACTGGAGGTTAATAAGGGGGTTTTCATGTAACTTGGGGGAGATGAAGGGGAGGAGCTTGATTGAGGCTGTCTTGGGATCATGGGGGGCTGTGGGTTATAGATGGATAATTTGGCTCCAGGGCCTAGGGGTAGCAATGGTCAGAGTTGAATATTTCTCTGGATAGTAAAGAAATTACCTGTATATTTACCACTTCCATACAGCCTAACCTCTCAGATGTGGCCAATTTTCCAAAGTTGGCTTATGTCATTGGGATTCAGGATAGTCAAGTTAAGGGGGTTACAGTTCCCTATTGTACATGAGATGGGTGGAGTGAAGTGATGTAGTTGGAAATACTTGTCTCCCTGTTTTTGATATCCTGTTATGGTAGAAATTGTCTCACAACCCCACTCAGGACATAAAAATGCTCCTGGGTCATTGCACTGCCATGTCCTCTGACTATGTGACCCAGGGCAGATATAGATCCTGATCTTCTGAAGGTTCTTTTCTAATTTCAAATCTCTGCATCCACCATCTTGAGACTCAGTACACATACCATTGGTTCCACAGAGGAGTACCACAGCTCTCAATAGTAGTTCCTACTCTGGGGGATACCAAAACACAGAGATCCAGGGTGATGCTAAAGGTTTGGGGAGAGGCACTGCTTAGGGTAACATTGTAAACCTCCGTTCCTGTTATCCCTTCTATTATGGTCCAAGTGTACTGAGTAGGGTCCAACTTCCACACCATTCTTGGAATAGTTGTGATACATGTAATCAGTAGGATTAATGGAGGGGGTGCGTTCATGAAAGTCTTAAATTGAGGGGGTGTTATGGGTCATTGAAGGCTTGCTATTGTGAGTTGAGATGTGCCAGCTTCAGATGCATGTGATGAATCCACAGCATTAGACTGTCCACTTTCACGGCTGTAGGTGAAGTCAAAACCACTGTGCATGGTCCTTTCAAGTGCAGGGTTAATCCTGTGGCAGTGTGTCTCTTCACAAAGACCAGATCCCCAGGCTGGTAAGGTTCATTAGGGGCTGGAGGTGCTGGAACTGCATCTTTTATAGTTCTGTGTATGTGGCTCTGGGTTAAATGAAGAGTCTATAAAGAATTATTAAAAGCCAGGAACCCCGACAAAGGAGCAGTCTGCCACAGGGATCCAGGTGAGGAGAGGGAACTCAGTCATGCCCAAAGCAGCAGTGTGGGAGAGTGGGAGAAAGGGGATAAAAAAGCCAGGAACTCGGACAGAGGAGCAGTCAGCCTCAGGGATCCAGGTGAGGAGAGGAACTCAGGCACACACAAAGCAGCAGAGTGGGAGAGCAGGAGAAAAGGTGTTAAAAGGGCTAGGAATCTTGACAGAGGAGGAGTCAGCTGCAGGTACCCAGGCAAGGGTGATATGAGAGGTTTCCAACAGGAAGACAAATCTGTCTGTCTGTTTGTCCTACTGTGGTGATGTGTTGATGTGAGTTTTGAGGCTGACCCACTGGTGTTTCCAACCCAGTGGGATGTACATGGTGCACAGTTATCAGCCCAGCTTACAGACTGACACAGACTAGGAAGAAGGAGGCCATCCACTTCTCAAAGAATTGGCTAGTGAAAACCTTCTGAATAGCAAAGAAACACTGTTTGATAGATAACCACACAACTTTATGAATAGTCCAGTTAGGTTAGAAGGCTCTGAAAAATATGACTGGGAAAGAACTGCATCATCTGAGTAAACTCAGCCTTACTCCTATGGATAAGATAAGCTTGTGAGACCTCCACTTGCAGATGTGGGATCACTCAAACTGAGGAGAAACAGCGGCAAGCATACATTAATAATTGGAACATGGAATGTACGAAGTATGAATCTAGGAAAATTGGAAGTTGTCAAAAATGAAATAGAACGCATAAAGATTAATATCCTAGACACTAGTGAGCTGAAATGGACTGTTTTTTGCCATTTTGAATCAGAAAACCATGTGATCTACTATGCCAGAAACGACAGTTTGAAGAGGAATGGCATGGCATTCATCATCACAAAGGATGTTTCAAGATCTGTCTTGAAGTATAATGTCAGTGATAGGATAATATCCATATGCCTACCAAAGAAGACCCATTAAGATGACTATTATTCAAATTTATGCACCAACCACCAAACCCAAAGATGAGGGAACAAGAATTTTATCAACTTCTATCATCTGAAATTGACCGAACATGAAATCAGGATGTGTTAATCATCATTGGTGACTGGAATGCAAAAGTTGGAAACAAAGAACAATCACTGGTAGTTGGAAAATTTTGCCTTGGCAACAGAAATAATGCTGGAACTCACATGGTAGAATTTCACAAGACCAATGATTTGTTCATTGCAAACACCTTTTTTTTCAACAACACAAATGACTGCTCTACACATGAACTTCACCAGATGGAACACACAGGAATCAGATTGACTACATCTGTGGCAAGAGGTGGTGGAAAAGCTCAAGATATTAAGCCAAAAGCAGGGCAGGAGCTGATTGTGGAACAGATCATCAACCGCTCATATGCAAGTTCATCTTGAAGTTGAAGTCAATTAAAAAAATCCAAGAGAGCCAAAATATGATCTTGAATATATCTCTCCTGAATTTAGAGATCATCTAAAGAATAGATTTGAACACTGACTACCAATGACCGAAAACCAAAGAATTGTGGGATGATATTAAGAACATTATCCATGAAGAAAGCCCGAGATCACTAAAAGGATGAGAAAGGAAGAGAAGACCAAAATGGATGACAGAAGAGACTCTGAAACTTGCCCTTGAGCGGAGAGTAGCTAAAGCCAATGGAAGAAATGGCAAGGTTAAGAGAGCTGAACAGAAGATTTCAAAGAGCAGCTCAAGCAGGCAAACCCAATTACTATAATGAAACGTGCAAAGATCAGAAGTTTGAAAACCAAAAGGGAAGAATGCACTCAGCATTTCTCAAGCTGAAAGAATTGAAGAAAAAATTTAAGATTCAAGTTGCAATATTGAGAGATTCTATGGGCAAAATATTGAATGATGCAGACAACATCAAGAGATTATGGCAGGAATACACAGAATCACTGTACCAAAATGGAACTGGCTTATCTTCATCCATTTCAGGAAGTGGCATATGATCTAGAAACAATGGTACTGAAGGAGGAAGTCAATGCTTCAATGAAAGAACTGGCGAAGAACAAGGCTCCGGGAATTGATGGCATACTGATTGAGATATTTCAACAAACAGATGCCCTATTGGAGGTACTCACTCAGTTATGCCAAGAGATTTGGAAGACAGCTACCTGATCAACTGACTGGAAGAGATCCATATTTGTACCCATTCCAAAGAAAGGTGATCCCACAGAATGT
>NW_006922312.1:924719-925528 GCF_000298275.1 Orycteropus afer afer | reverse complement strand
AAAGCAGCTTGACTGCTTTGGATATTCAAAGGGACAGCACTCTCACAGATTTCTGGGGCTTAAGAACACGTTCTGCTTTCCAGCAACCCCAAGGACACTCAAGGCCTGCAAGACTGAAAATGTATGACATTCTTCTTGTTACTACACCTTACACCTGCTTGGTGAATGGAGGTGTGGCCATCCCAAACCCACATACCTTCTGGGTCCACAGGAACTTCATCACAGTCTGTGTGCTCAGACAGAGCCTTAGTGCCCTACCCAGTCCTCCACCGATTTTTTTTTTTTCATTTTCTTTTTCCTAGTGACTAGTTTGCTTGTATTTGTCCGTTTCAAACCAACTAATATTATTAATAATTTTGTCCTTTTTGTTATTATTCTTAATCTTCCCCTACCAAGTCCTAGTTTTCAGCATTTTTTTTTTCTCTTCCCTGTGCCTGGTTGAAATTCTGTCCCCACCATTTAAGGTTTTTTTTCTTTTTTCTTTTTCCCCCTATTTTTTTCTCTCATGACTAACTCCATTCCTTGTTTTTCTTTTTGCATTCTTTCTGTTTTTTTTTTCTTCATTTATTATTCTCCTTCCCTATTTTATTTTTCTTCTTAGTGTCCTATCCCCAGATATTGCAGGTTTGCTTGTTTTCTCTTCTTTTTTTTCCCCTTTTCTCTTTTTTTGGTTACTGTTCCTGTGTGATTGATTACATGGGGTGTTTTTGTTCATGGGCTTTTAGTTTTTTGATGGTTTTTCAATTGTAATTTGTGTCTAAATGAGAGGGAGAAAACAACAGTCCTCATAAGACACAACTACAGCCACA
>NW_006922312.1:921480-922590 GCF_000298275.1 Orycteropus afer afer | reverse complement strand
GTTTGCTGCCAAACATAATCTCATAGGGAATGAAAATTTTCTTATAGGGGGTACATCAGGGCTGCAGTAATGCAAAGAGTATCCTGTTGACCAGCTGGTCCCCATTTCTAGAACATATTTGGACAAGATTTAATTTAGTGTTCTATTCTTCCTCTCCACCTGTCCAGAGTTCTGTGGTCAGTAGGCACAATGTAATTTCCACTCAGTTCCCAAGGTTTTAGAAAGTTGCTGGATGGGCAGCAAAAGCTGGCCCATTATCAGAACCTACTGTCTGTGGCAACCAAAATATTGGGATAATTTCCTCTGGTAACCATTTGGTAACTTCTATTGCAGTTTCATGTCATGTTGGGAATGCCTCTACCCATCCTGAGAATGTATCTGCTAATACAAGTAAGTACCAATAACCTCTAGATGGGGGGTTAATTTCAGTAAAATCCAGCTTCCAGTGTTCCCTCGGCGTCTGCCCTCTGAACCTTACTCCTTGCATGCTAGGGGCTGGTGCATGGCATTGACTTGGGCACAGGTTACACACCCTGAGGTTATACTTTCTACCAAGCTATATAGGTTAGGCATGAGGAATTGCTTCCTTATCAATTCACCTAACTTGGTTTTTCCTAAATGGGTGGTCTGATGTATTTGGTTTATAATAGACTTACCCAATGCCTCAGGAATCAAGGTCCTGCCATCTGGGAGGGTCCACCAACCTGTGACTTCCTCTTTCACCAAATTCCTTTTTGCCCAGGATTTTCCCTCTTCAGTGTAATATGGCACCTTAGGGAGTAAAGGTTCTGGTAATGAGACCAAGGTTAGTTCTTCATCTGGAGGTTGCAGGAGGGCAACGCATCTAGCATCCTCATCTGCTTTTCGGTTTCCTCATGCTTCTTTAGTCTGATACTTCTGATGTCCTGGACAATGTATAGTGATCAGTTTCATGGGTAACCAGATGGCTGTCAACAAAGCCAAAATTTTAGCCTTCTTCCCTTCCCTCCTGATGTCAATAGGCTCCTCTCTGTATATAGAGGGAGCTCTGGTAGCATAGTGGCTAAGACACTTGCCTGCTAACCAGACGGCTGGCGGTTCAAACCCACCAGCCACTCCTCGGAAGGAAGG